>NW_025765274.1:0-212550 GCF_003918875.1 Haliotis rubra
GATTAGCCCTTGGCGTCCATGCATCAGTTGTAATGGATAGTGTTTCCAGCTTCTTTCAGGTGTTTTTAACTCTGGCGACTTCGTTTCTCATTATTGCTGGCAGTACTGTGTTGGAGAAATGCGTCTTGCTGAGGGAGTAATGTGTATCTGGGCTCAAGCATGTGAATCATATTTTAAATCCCTCATTCTGAACAGTTGAGAATGGCCTCATGTCACAAAGCTAAAAGTATCCCCGATAGCTAAATAGCACGGAATGACAAGCAGTCAATTTTACCTGTCTCGCCATGACCTCAGTAAGTTTCATTTGCCCAGAATTTGTATTCGTTAACTTCGTTTTTGGTTCGTTTTGGTTCGTTTTTGGTCAGAGTTTCTTCGAAGTTTTGGTCATATCAGTCCGTGTTTTTTCGTTTTAAATGGTTTGACAGGTTAGTTGTATTGCCTGATTTGTATGTAATATCGTAACATACACGCGACAAGTTGCCTTATCTTTTGAATCTTTCGAAATGAAAATGTTGCCATACCTTTGATTTTTAAGTGGCATGCTGCATCTGACAGCAGCACTGCGTCGTCTGCCATGCTTTCTCCGGTGACCAAGATAATTAATTCTAAGCCAGCGAAGGGAGGAGATGCGACTATAAAGATCGATCGTAACAATAGCCAATGAGATTACATGGTACATTGGCGACAGCTATCTTTCATCCAATCAGCAATCTTTGACGAGTCAGCGACAACTATTTTGCATACAATTAACTCGGTAGTGAACAGGAAATGTGTGTAAAGGGAGTCACTCCAGTTTAGTTTCGTTTTCTAGCTTCGAATCGATCGTGAGACTGATGAAAATTAAGTTAAGTAAAATGATGCACTATTGAATTTTTGTTGTCACATATAAAATAAACGTGATTGAATACTCTTTTTATAGCTAAAGTGTTTAATTTTTTTTAAAAATATTGCTAGTGAACCGAATCGAAGTTTGGACATTGTGAATCGAAGATCGATTCATGAGTGTACGGTTCGGTTCTCGGTGCACCGAACCGAACCGTTGCAGTCCTAGTCTCTACTCATGTAATCACTTTCTTATTGTATATTGCAATTGTTCCGCCATTTTTTATCCTGTGCAGTAATTTGTATTGATTAGTAAACCTAGATGATTTTAGAATATAATTCTTAATTGTGTCACATTTCTGTGTTGTTTGTTGGTTTCACATGGAATTCTTTAACACTATGGGTATGTTAATCACTGTATAATTCTTTAACACTATGGGTATGTTATTCACTGTATAATTCTTTAACACTATGGGTATGTTAATCACTGTATAATTCTTTAACACTATTGGTATGTTATTCACTGTATAATTTTTTAACACTATGGGTATGTTAATCACTGTATAATTCTTTAACACTATGGGTATGTTATTCACTGTATAATTCTTTAACACTATTGGTATGTTAATCACTGTATAATTCTTTAACACTATGGGTATGTTATTCACTGTATAATTTTTTAACACTATGGGTATGTTAATCACTGTATAATTTTTTAACACTATGGGTATGTTAATCACTGTATAATTCTTTAACACTATGGGTATGTTAATCACTGTATAATTCTTTAACACTATGGGTATGTTATTCACTGTATAATTTTTAACACTATGGGTATGTTAATCACTGTATAATTCTTTAACACTATGGGTATGTTATTCACTGTATAATTCTTTAACACTATGGGTATATTTATTCACTGTATAATTCTTTAACACTATGGGTATGTTAATCACTGTATAATTCTTTAACACTATGGGTATGTTATTCACTGTATAATTCTTTAACACTATGGGTATGTTATTCACTGTATAATTCTTTAACACTATGGGTATGTTATTCACTGTATAATTCTTTAACCCTATGGGTATGTTGTTCACTGTATAATTCTTTAACACTATGGGTATGTTATTCACTGTATAATTCTTTAACACTATGGGTATGTTATTCACTGTATAATTCTTTAACACTATGGGTATGTTATTCACTGTATAATTCTTTAACACTATGGGTATGTTAATCACTGTATAATTCTTTAACTCTATGGGTATGTTATTCACTGTATAATTCTTTAACACTATGGGTATGTTATTCACTGTATAATTCTTTAACACTATGGGTATGTTAATCACTGTATAATTCTTTAACTCTATGGGTATGTTATTCACTGTATAATTCTTTAACACTATGGGTATGTTATTCACTGTATAATTCTTTAACACTATGTGTATGCTGTTCACTGTATAATTCTTTAACACTATGGGTATGTTATTCACTGTATAATTCTTTAACACTATGGGTATGCTGTTCACTGTATGTACAATGTTGGTCTTTCACAAGCACATAAACATCTGAAAATCTGAAACTGACACAGTGGGTAACTATGCTGAGATCTTTTTTTAAGTCCATATCTACACAAGCAGTTTGAAAGTTTCGTCAATGTAATGCTACTCCTGATTTGTACTGTACAGATAATATGACTGTAGTAACCTCCCACGTTGACAGGGTGTTGTAGTGAGTGAGTGAGTGATGTGTACAGATAATATGACTGTAGTAACCTGCCACGTTGACAGGGTCTTGTAGTGAGTGAGTGATGTGTACAGATAATATGACTGTCGTAACCTCCCACGTTGACAGGGTCTTGTAGTGAGTGAGTGAGTGAGTGATGTGTACAGATAATATGACTGTAGTAACCTCCCACGTTGACAGGGTCTTGTAGTGAGTGAGTGAGTGAGTGAGTGATGTGTACAGATAATATGACTGTAGTAACCTCCCACGTTGACAGTGTCTTGTAGTGAGTGAGTGAGTGATGTGTACAGATAATATGACTGTAGTAACCTCCCACGTTGACAGGGTCTTGTAGTGAGTGAGTGATGTGTACAGATAATATGACTGTAGTAACCTCCCACGTTGACAGGGTCTTGTAGTGAGTGAATGAGTGACTGAGTGATGCGTAAAGATAAAATGACTGTAGTAACCTCCCACCTTGACAGGGTCTTGTAGTGAGTGAGTGAGTGATGTGTACAGATAATATGACTGTAGTAACCTGCCACGTTGACAGGGTCTTGTAGTGAGTGAGTGAGTGAGTGATGTGTACAGATAATATGACTGTAGTAACCTCCCACGTTGACAGGGTCTTGTAGTGAGTGAGTGAGTGATGTGTACAGATAATATGACTAGTAACCTGGCACGTTGACAGGGTCAGATAATGTGACTGTCGTGTAGTGAGTGAGTGAGTGAGTGAGTCTGTGATGTGTACAGATAATATGACTGTAGTAACCTGCCACATTGACAGGGTCTAGTAGTAATGAGTGAGTGATGTGTACAGATAATATGACTGTCGTAACCTGCCACGTTGACAGGGTCCTGTTAAAGTGAGTGAGTCTGTGATGTGTACAGATACTGTGACTGTAGTAACCTGCCACGTTGATAGGGTCTTGTAGTGAGTGATGTGTACAGATAATGTGACTGTTGTAACCTCCCACATTGACAGGGTCTTGTAGTGAGTGAGTGAGTCATGTATTCAGATAATATGACTGTAGTAGCCTGCCACGTTGACAGGGTCTTTTAGTGAGTGAGTGAGTGATGTGTACAGATAATATTATTGTAGTAACCTGCCATGTTGACAGGGTCTAGTAGTGAGTGAGTGAGTGATGTGTACAGATGATATGACTGTAGTAACCTCCCACGTTGACAGGGTCTTGTAGTGAGTGAATGAGTGAGTGAGTCATGTGTACAGATAATATGACTGTAGTAACCTGCCACGTTGACAGGGTCTTGTAGTGAGTGAGTGAGTCATGTGTACCGATAATATGACTGTAGTAACCTGCCACGTTGACAGGGTCTAGTAGTGAGTGATGTGTACATATAATATGACTGTAGTAACCTGCCATGTTGACAGGGTCTTGTTTTGAGTGAGTGAGTGAGTGATGTGTACAGATAATATGACTGTAGTTACCTGCCACGTTGACAGGGTTTTGTAGTGAGTCATGGGTACAGATAATATGACTGTAGTAACCTGCCACGTTGACAGGGTCTTGTAGTGAGTGAGTGAGTGATGTGTACAGATAATGTGACTGTAGTAACCTCCCGCGTTGACAGGGTCTTGTAGTGAGTGAGTGAGTGAGTGATATGTACAGATAAAGTGACTGTAGTAACCTCCAACGTTGACAAGGTCTTGAAGTCAGTGAGTGAGTGATTTGTACAGATAATGTGACTGTAGTAACCTCCCACCTTGACAGGGTCTAGTAGTGGGTCAGTGAGTGAGTGAGTGAGTGAGTGAGTGATGTGTACAGATAATATGACTGTAGTAACCTCCCACGTTGACAGGGTCTTGTGAGGGAGCGAGTGAGTGAGTGAGTGAGTGATGTGTACAAAATATGTTACTAGTAAGCTCCAACATTGACAGGATCTAGTAGTCAGTGAGTGAGAGAGTGAGTGAGTGGGTTTTGGGTGGGTGGGTGAGTGAGTGTGGAGTGTAGGGGCCCAGTTCTAAGCAGGCCTGTGTCCCAAGAGCTGTATAGGTAGTAACTGATGAAGCAGTGATGTGTACAGACAATGCGACTGTGGAGTGTAGGGGCCCAGTTCTAAGCCCCCAGTGTCCCAAGAGCTGTATAGGTAGTAACTGATGAAGTGTTGTGGAGGCTGGGAAATAAGTCAATAATGAAACACAAGTGAATTAAAACTGACAACTGTTTCCAGATGTCCCCCACATGTGTTGCCACTGATTGAAAGAGATCTGTCTCCATATGTTGCCATATTTTGCCATAGAAACAGAGGTTGCTTCAATATGAGGTCCCAAATGGGGAGGGTCATCTGTTGGTAGAAATAATTGTACTCATTTTTCAAAAGAGATGCAGTTTGGTTAAGTTGTTCTTTTCAGTTAAAACATTGTTGAAACTATTCTTATGTTCTATGTTCCATGTGTTTTTCTCATGGTTTGGAATTTCATGAAACGTTTTGAATCACTTTTTCAAATTTTTTAACAACAAAGCAGTGTAGAGTGGGAACAGCAATATATTTCATGCTGTGCACTATTTCATCATCACTGTAAATTAAACATCACTTAGAACAACCCTATTCAGCTAGAAAATAGTATTGAAACATCCCACATTTTCATAGTATTGTCACATGTACATTCCAAGATGAAACTAAATAGTTCACCAGGAATTGGGCCGTAAAAGAACTTATGTATGAAAGCAACAAACAACAAAAAAATGTGCTGTAATCAACAATTCTGTTCTAAAATTAACTAAGTTCACCAATTAACTAAGTTTAAAAATTCAGTACAAAGGTATAACTATGGCAATACAAGACAGAGTGTCAGTACATAGACAGTATAAGACAACAGCAATGAGCAGAGAGCCAGGCAGAGGTATAACTATGGCAGTATGTAGACAGTATAAGACAACAGCAGTGAGCATAAGACGGGTATAAGTATGTAGAAGTATAAGAGACAACAGCAGTGAGCATAGAGCCAGGCGGGAGGTATAACTATGGCAGTATGTAGACAGTATAAGACAACAGCAGTGAGCAGGGAGCCAGGCAGAGGTATGACTATGGCAGTATGTAGACAGTATAAGACAACAGCAGTGAGCAGACATTCAGGCAGAGGTATAACTATGGCAGTTTGTAGACAGTATAAGACAACAGCAGTGAGCAGGGAGCCAGGCAGAGGTATAACTATGGCAGTATGTAGACAGTATAAGACAACAGCAGTGAGCAGGGAGCCAGGCAGAGAGGTATAACTATGGCAGTATGTAGACAGTATAAGACAACAGCAGTGAGCATAGAGCCAGGCAGTATAACTATGGCGGTTTGTAGACAGTATAAGACAACAGCAATGAGCATATAGAGCCAGGAAAGAGGTATAACTATGGCAGTATGTAGACGGTATAAGACAACATCAATGAGCAGAGAGCCAGGCAGGGTATAACTATGGCAGTATGTAGACAGTATAAGACAACAGCAGTGAGCATAGAGCCAGGCAGAGGTATAACTATGGCAAGTATGTAGACAGTATAAGACAACAGCAGTGAGCATAGAGCCAGGCCGAGGTATAACTATGGCAGTATGTAGACAGTATAAAGACAACATCAATGAGCAGGGAGCCAGGCAGAGGTATAGCTATGGCGGTATGTAGACAGTATAAGACAACAGCAGTGAGCATAGAGCCAGGCAGAGGTATAACTATGGCAGTATGTAGACAGTATAAGACAACAGCAGTGAGCAGAGAGCCAGGCAGAGGTATAACTATGGCAGTATGTAGACAGTATAAGACAACATCAATGAGCAGAGGCCAGGCAGAGGTATAACTATGGCAGTATGTAGACAGTATAAACCAACAGCAGCGAGCATAGAGCCAGGCAGAGGTATAACTATGGCAGTATGTAGACAGTATAAGACAACATCAATGAGCAGAGAGCCAGGCAGAGGTATAACTATGGCAGTATGTAGACAGTATAAGACAACAGCAGTGAGCAGGGAGCCAGGCAGAGGTATAACTATGGCAGTATGTAGACAGTATAAGACAATAGCAGTGAGCAGGGAGCCAGGCAGAGGTATAACTATGGCAGTATGTAGACAGTATAAGACAACAGCAGTGAGCAGGGAGCCAGGCAGAGGTATAACTATGGCAGTATGTAGACAGTATGAGACAATAGCAGTGAGCAGGGAGCCAGGCAGAGGTATAACTATGGCAGTATGTAGACAGTATAAGACAACAGCAGTGAGCAGGGAGCCAGGCAGAGGTATAACTATGGCAGTATGTAGACAGTATAAGACAACAGCAGCGAGCAGACAGCCAGGCAGAGGTATAACAATGGCAGTATGTAGACAGTATAAGACAACAGCAGTGAGCAGAGAGCCAGGCAGAGGTATAACTATGGCAGTATGTAGACAGTATGAAACAACAGCAGTGAGCAGAGAGCCAGGCAGAGGTATAACTATGGTAGTATGTAGACAGTATAAGACAACATCAATGAGCAGGGAGCCAGGCAGAGGTATAACTATGGCAGTATGTAGACAGTATAAGACAACAGCAGTGAGCAGAGAGCCAGGCAGAGGTATAACTATGGCAGTATGTAGACAGTATGAAACAACAGCAGTGAGCAGAGAGCCAGGCAGAGGTTTAACTATGGTAGTATGTAGACAGTATAAGACAACAGCAGTGAGCAGAGAGCCAGGCAGAGGTTTAACTATGGCAGTATGTAGACAGTATAAGACAACAGCAGTGAGCAGAGAGCCAGGCAGAGGTATAACTATGGCAGTATGTAGACAGTATAAGGAAACAACAGCAGTGAGCAGAGAGCCAGGCAGAGGTTTAACTATGGTAGTATGTAGACAGTATAAGACAACGTCAATGAGCAGGGAGCCAGGCAGAGGTATAACTATGGCAGTATGTAGACAGTATAAGCCAACAGCAGTGAGCAGAGAGCCAGGCAGAGAGTATTCAGAGTTTGAAGAGATCCCACAAAATGCTGGTCTTCTTGTGGCTTGAGATGTAATGTGAGATGAGAGCCAATAACCTACTCACAATATATACCCAAGAAAAAGCCTAGAAAATTCTACAATAGGCTGTTAAGCAGATGATTATGGAATAAGCTTTCCAGATCATTCTACACTGTTTACAGTGCTACTGGAGATGCCTGTAAGGTTGTATTACAAGTCCAAATATAGCACACCACTGTCCCTCACTGACTGTACAGGTGAAACATTGTTGCACACCATATAACAGTCCCTCACTGACTACAGGTGAAACATTGTTGCACACCATATAACACTGTCCCTCACAGACTCTACAGGTGAAACATTTTTGTACACAATATAATACTGCCTCATAAGATTTATCAATATGTTACCATTCACCATAGCAAAAAAACTTGAATTTAACTTATTATCTGGATAAAAACCCTCAAGGAATCATTAAACTGAAAATTTTAAATGCAAAAGAATGAAAAACTGTAGTTTATTACAAGAAGCAAAACCTGGCAAAAATTGACTCATTTTGTAGTGCTGATAACTATGGTTTTATGACATTAAGAAGTGCAGTCATTTTTAAGATTCTGGCATACAATCAGCAAATCACAACAGTATCAATTACCAGGCACATTGTCAATATCTGGTGTTACCTCCCCCCGCTGCAATAACACCCCTCACCCCCTCCTCAATGGCTGCATCAGACGTTGAACTTGCCATTGAGATATCGCTTTCCATTCTTGCCAGGGGACATGCTTACGATTTCCGTGAATACCTGGTGTCATCTCTGATTCTCAGTGATCCTTTCATGTAATGGATTTGTTTCTGAGGATAGTCAAGGCTGGGTATTCTGTTGCACTGACGTTCTATATTTGTTACAGTGCATCAAGATTTTGTGCTGGAAGATTTCTCTGACTAGTTTGCAACCCAAAATGTCTAAAACTTGTTTTATAGGATTGAGATTTTGGCTTCCTGGGAGGCCTTGATAGAGTTGCTGCCACCACTTGACGTACAAATATCCCCACCAGCACATGCACAGTGTGAACTAGCCTTGTCGTCCATGAAGCCTGGCTTTGCGTTCAGGGGACATACTCAGTGTTTCTGTGGCACCAACAACAAACTCAGCCATCAGTAATGAGCAAAAGGAATTGACTTTCATCTATCAGTGGACCTTTCCCCATGACCTCAAATTCCAGTGGCGTCAAGCTTAGCACCATCCTGTTCCTGGTGCTTTGTCCTCTGGGGATAACAATGGATCTCTGATAGGTTTTCTGGCACTATACCAGGATGATTGTAGGTGATCTCAGACCGTTCTGTTGGACACTTAATGATGTGGAAGGTTCTGTTTTCAACACGCCACTTGACATGAACTGATGAAGTCTTGTGATCCTCAGAAGGGCTGTGTCTTCCCTTGGAGGTGTCACTTGTGGTCATCCTGAACACTCATGGTCCTTAGTTTTCTGATGTCTTCTGGCTTTATATACTGCATAGTAGATGGATGAAAACCAGCATCTCTTGCAAAAGCCCTCAGTGATAATGCCAACATTCCACATAGCAATAATTTGCCATATTTGAGCAGTTGTCAGTTGAAGAGCCGCATGTTTGCTTATCAACAATAAAATCTATTGGTTTTACAAGCTATCGAGCTGTAGAAACAGCTGACTGAAACTTGATATTTGCATAATGACGGGTACACATATTGTTTGTGATTCCCATACCTTTGATCATAGCACATGCATATCTAAAATCAGTGGGTCCAAATAATCATATAAACAAACATGATTATAATATTAATATGAATGCCTATAATACATTAAAAATAAGGAATGAATTAAATAATAGGTGTTGCAACACATTTTTCCATGTGTATATGTTTATAGAGTCATTGGTATATATAGCCGACCCATTATTACCCTCGTACAACATGTAGACTTTCTCTGTGTAATGTGCATAAAGCTGGTGTGATATTGACGTTAACACTGCAGCATTGCCACCTACACAAATCAGCTGGGTGCTGCTCACGGTAAGTAGAACCTTCAACCATGGTGGGAATTGCTGGGGATCATTGTCTGTGGGTCCAGTTTGATGTGCCAGGGATGTGCCAAGTTTGGTCGTTTGGTGGTCATCATGTGCTCTTACTATGACCTGTATCAATATGTCGACGACATATCTTTTGTTTCTGTTGTACTTACATGTGGGCATATAGTTGATACAAGGATGAAATGTGACTTATGAGTGTGATTGTATCTTTGAATCATATTGGTCTTGGGAAACATGTTACTTGCTGAAAGGGTTAATGGATGGGAAAGAAGTTCAGTAATTCATCACAGAGATGGATTACACAGGTTGGTGGAAAGTCAAGAATTATAGGGACAGGTCTGTTATCAAAATGTCAATTTCCATGTAATTTCGTTATAATCAGAGGAGGTGGGGTAGCCTCTTGGTTAAAGGGTTTGTTCGACGTGCCAAACATCTGAGTTCAAGTCCCGACATGGGTACAATGTGTGAAGCCCATTTCTGGTGTCCCCCTTGTCATTGCTGGAATATTGCTAAAAGTGGTGTGAAACTAGACTCACTCACTCTCCATGGCTGTACCATCAACATACAGATGTTCAGTGCTCAACAGGGGCGGATCCAGAGGTGATGCATGTATGCGTGTGTGTGTGCGTTTATGTGTGCGTGTGTGGGAGTGCGTGTGCGTGTGCATGCCCCTGGACTCCCTGCCCCTAGACTCCCTAGACCCTGTAGCTGCCCTTAGACCCTGTAGCTGCCCATAGACACTGTAGCTGTCCCTAGACCCTGTAGCTGCCCCTAGACCCTGTAGCTGCCCCTAGACCCTGTAGCTGCCCTTAGACACTGTAGCTGCCCCTTAGACCCTGTAGCTGCCCTTAGACACTGTAGCTGCCCCTAGACACTGTAGCTGCCCCTAGACACTGTAGCTGCCCCTAGACACTGTAGCTGCCCCTAGACTCACCAGACCCAACACAGATGCCCCAAGACTCCCTAGACCCCGTACAGCCACCCCATACAGACGCACATAAACTCCCTAGACCCTGTAGCTGCCCCATGACTCCCAAGAACCTTGAAGGCGCCCCTTGACTCCCAAGAAACTGTAGCTGCCCCTAGACCCTATAGCTGTGCCTAGACTCCCTAGACCCTGTAGCTGCCCCTAGACTCCCTGGACCCCATACAGCCGCACATAGACTCCCTAGACCCTGTAGCTGCCCCATGACTCCCAAGAACCTGAAGCCGCCCCTAGACTCTCTAGACCCTGTACCTGCCCCTTGACTCCCAAGAACCTATAGCTGTCCCTAGACTCCCTAGACCCTGTAGCTGCCCCTAGACTCCCTTGACCCCATACAACTGCCCCTAGACTCCATGGACCCCATACAGGTGCCCCTAGACTCCATGGACCCCATTCAGCTGCCCCTAGACTCCATGGACCCCATACAGCTGCCCCTTGACTAACAAGAACCTGAAGCCGCCCCTAGACTCTCTAGACCCTGTACCTGCCCCTTGATTCCCAAGAACCTATAGCTGCCCCTAGACTCCCTGGACCCCATACAGCTGCCCCTAGACTCCCTGGACCCCATACAACTGCCCCTAGACTCTCTAGACCTTATAGCTGTCCCTAGACTCCCTAGACCCTGTAGCTGCCCCATGACTCCCAAGAACCTGTAGCTGCCCCTAGACTCCTTAGACCCTGTAGCTGGCCTTTGACTCTCAAGAACCTGAAGCCTCCCCTAGACTCTCTAGACCCTGTACCTGCCCCTTGACTCCCAAGAACCTATAGCTGTCCCTAGACTCCCTAGACCCTGTAGCTGCCCCTAGACTCCCTGGACCCTATACAGGTGCCCCTAGACTCCATGGACCCCATACAGCTGCCCCTAGACTCCATGGACCCCATACAGCTGCCCCTTGACTCCCAAGAACCTGAAGCCGCCCCTAGACTCTCTAAACCCTGTACCTGCCCCTTGAGTCCCAAGAACCTATAGCTGCCCCTAGACTCCCTGGACCCCATACAGCTGCCCCTAGACTCCCTGGACCCCATACAACTGCCCCTAGACTCTCTAGACCCTATAGCTGTCCCTAGACTCCCTAGACCCTGTAGCTGCCCCTAGACTCCCTGGACCCCATACAGCTGCCCCTAGACCCTGTAGCCGCCCCTTGATTCCCTATCGATGTCCCTGGACTCCCTAGACCCTGTAGCTGCCCCTAGACTCCCTGGACCCCATACAGCTGCCCCTAGACTCCCTGGACCCCATACAACTGCCCCTAGACTCTCTAGACCCTATAGCTGTCCCTAGACTCCCTAGACCCTGTAGCTGCCCCTAGACTCCCTGGACCCCATACAGCTGCCCCTGGACTCCCTAGACCCTGTAGCCGCCCCTTGATTCCCTATCGATGTCCCTGGACTCCCTAGACCCTGTAGCTGCCCCTATACTCCCTGGACCCCATACAGCTGCCCCTAGACTCCCTGGACCCCATACAACTGCCCCTAGACTCTCTAGACCCTATAGCTGTCCCTAGACTCCCTAGACCCTGTAGCTGCCCCGAGACTCCCTAGACCCCGTACAGCCGCACCTAGACTCCCTAGCTGTCCCTGTTTCAATGCAACTTTTCATTTCATGTGCTGTTATCAAGCCAATCTCCTCATTAAAACTTGTCTTTCTGAACTAAATGACTTCAGCTGAAGCTCTGTTACAGTAGTAGAGGTCACCTGAGTCAGTAGGACTATGAAAACTGTGTTTACAGACTGAACAGCAATACAGCCTGGAAGCATGCAACAGGACATTTGATCCTGGACCAGTGTTACACTGTATTGTGTGGAGAAGTCTGTGGGAAATTGCTTCACATACTTTGCATTCAGTCATGTTGGAAATAACACTCATGAATTATGGAGAACAAACACGATAGTTGGTCAGCCTTGAGGTGGCTACTGACGGACTTCCAAGTGTAGAATTCCTACTAGTCTTCTGTGTTATAAACCCTCATATCACAAGGAAGGATAACAATATATATCACACACAAGTGGCAAGGCAGTCTTACTGCCTGTCTGTATGGTAAAATACACACCAGGTTTTTTGTATATTTCTATGTTTGTAAAGAATATATGTTCTGACTGATAATTGTTAGATTATTATTGAACGTTAATTCAATGACATCACTCTTTGGTCTGGAGACAAAACAGTTGGAACAGATCGCGTAAACGCACCATGCTTCGCGGCTCACCGAGAAGCATGACTTTTCACGTGCGGTCAGACCACGTGCTCTTGACCACGTGGGAAACGGTAGAATCGGTCAGTTGTGTACAGGTTATGCTTGGGTTAAGACGTAATTAAGTTTAGACGTTAGATGAGTTCAGGTTTCCCTTGAGTTCGGTTGTTTCTTGAGTTGGGTGACAGCTCGTCAAAATAGGATTTAGATAGACTGATATAAAGAATGTATTAGTTCATCGAAATAGAAGTTCCATAGAGCTAGCTGCTATAGAGCTAGATACTGTAGATGGTAAACTTACGCTGCAATAGAGCTAGATAGTGTAGATAATAGAATTTAAGGTATCACATTAAGTTTCTTGCCTCATTAGCATTTGTTATAAGAGATTCACGTTTAGTTCCCCATTTGTATTGTTTGAATTATTTCATCAGTTTAATCAAGAGAGTCACGTTTAGTTCCCCAAATAGCATATTTCGATACTTTAATTTTAGTTAGTTTAGTTTTCAATTCCACTGCGCAACACTCTTGTTATGGCAGTGCCTTGGCATATGAAAATCCAGTTCACTCAGTTATGTACTGTATACACCATGACGAGTCATGTGTGAAATATCAACTATTCTTTATTAATAGCCAATGACTTGGCAAATACAAATTAAGTAAGACTTAGTTGATGTTTCCCATATTAAAAACACTCATGATGAATTAGACTTATCATGTTCACAATACTTTTCCCTTTTAAGAAATATATGCATGAAAATTGACATTAGAAATGTTGAAATCTTACATTGATATCGTGCCTAGCAATACACCTTTTCCCAGCCATGTCCAACTCTTTTTGGTATATTCACTGGCTGAAAAGTGGAGTTCCTTGGTTTATTATAAAAATACTTGAACAGGGTTTGCAGAATAACTGAAATGTCAATGACAGTAACAACAATGATTCTGTCTCAACTCTAGTATGATTTCACTGATATTTACTTTCGATTCAAACCTCGTTCTCACTAGCAGAATGTCTCATGAGAAGAAAGGTTAAAGTCTGCTTTAGTGGCTGTCACTGTCACTTTTGATGACAGTCATATTTTGGGCGAGAACTAGGCTTGAGGACTGATGCAAGTGTCAGGGGATAGCCTTCAATAGTTGCGTGCGGCAGATGTAAGTTGTTTCTAAGGTGAATTAGAAATTCCACAATCATAGGGATAGTTATAGATAAATGTGCAGTTCCTGATCTGATTCTCTACTGCTGGAGTCAATCCCACTTGTAGTCAAAGAGAGCAGACGTCAGTGGTCTGAGTGATTGACTAACAGCTTAGGAAACTGCACTTGAAAATCCTGGTGATGAGGGGTGTTGATGGTAAGTTTCCATATGTGTAGGCAGAGCTGTTGTAGATATGCTGGTGCCACCATATATGTTGTCATGTGATGGTTCCTGGTCTTGGCTAGAACTTGTGGAGTAAGAGCTGTTGGTGGATGAAGCGTCCATTCTGTTGTCAAAATTTTGTCCGAGTATCACTCATCTAGATCTCTGATTAGCTTCTCCTAAGTAGATCTAGAGATAGAGATAGATAGATATTCTTTATTTCCTCCAATTGAATGAAAATTACAATGTGTGGTGATAATATATTTTACGTCAAATCATTAAGATAGATTATTGATAGAGTCACAAATGTTCATATACATACAAGTGTTTAAGCAAGTATCGCCATTTCCTTATAAAATGGCTCACATTAATTAGTACTTTTGCCCATACATCTCTTTCTAGTTCCATGATACACTCTATTGGACATCCACCAAGTAAAAATGCAAGAATAACATCATCATCTTGATCCCAGATCTTAACAAAAATTTCTACATCCAGAATATCACATATGGAGTTAAAAAGTTCATTTCTGTCTTTCATATTAATGGTACATGACATAAACACGTGCTTTACAATATCATTGGCGACAGGTTTACAATAACATTCTCTTGAAACAATTTCAGCTGATCCATAGAATACAAACAAGTCTTGCAATATCAGTCAACTGGTCGTTCTTCTCTGCGGCTAGCATCCAGAGATGATGTTCATTACTGGATCTTATGTTGATATATCTGGACAGACGAAGTCTTGAATTAAGATGAACATAAAATAGAATGTCTCGATGAGATTTAATAGCATCAGTGATTGAGTGAGCATGAGTGAGGGAGATGATGACAAATTCTGCGTTGTCTGTCGTATATGAATCCTTCCCTTGAACAGCCAAGATGATCTAGATACTTCAAAGAGTTGATGCTGTGATTCCAGGGCTTGGTTGAGGAGAGCATCATAGCCTGATCGAAAGAAATATCCTTGAACTCTGTTGAAAGTCCCCTTTTGGCATTTGATTGTTCACAAGTATGGGAATGTCAATCCAGTTTATTTGGTGACTGGGGTTTGTTTGATGAGGTCAGAGACAGCTGATTTATTTCGGATTTGGTAATGGAATACAATGTTCTTTCCCTTGGGTGTTGATTGGTTGGTATGTTTTGCCAATCACATTATATTTTATGAATAACACATTTCGGGTTGTTGTTGACGGTTAGTAATTTTCTTCTCTCAGCATGGAGAAGGTTCTTGAGGCTGGAGGATGATGAGATGGTAGTTACTATGCCTGCTTGTTGTTTTGGGATTCTGCAGATTTGGTATGATGGTTGACCAATGTAGGGAATAGATATCTTGATTGGGTCCGAATCTTGTTTTGCTCCTTTGGAAGGAGGTGACACAGTTGAGGCAGTGGTTCTGTTGACTATTTTGGGATGGATAGTCCTATAAAGACTTTCTTCAGGTGGTCAATTTCATTTTGTACATTTGTGGAGCAGATGCTCTTTACTATTCTGGTTAATGCAGAGATGTGGGTCCTAACTTTGGGAGGATGGTTGAAGTGATAATGGATGTACTCATCTATATGGGTAGGATATTTGTATACAGTATTCTAAAGTTGGCTTGATGAGGTATGAGACACAAGTACGTCAAGAAAAGCTATTTGGTTGTTCTGCTTAGTCTCATTGTAAATTTAATGAGGCGGTGTTGGTTGTTGAGATGGGTGAGAAGCTGAATAAGATCATGGTGAGGTTGGCTCAGTACCAGCAGACTGGTTAGGAAGGTGCAGTTAGTTTATCTAACAGTCCCAGTGAGGTTGGCTCAGTACCAGCAGACTGGTTAGAAAGGTGCAGTTAATTTATCTAACAGTCACTGTGAGGTTGGCTCAGTACTAGCAGACTGGTTAGAAAGGTGCAGTTAGTCTATCTAACAGTCCCTGTGAGGTTGGCTCAGTACTAGCAGACTGTTTAGAAAGGTGCAGTTAGTCTATCTAACAGTCCCTGTGAGGTTGGCTCAGTACCAGCAGACTGGTTAGAAAGGTGCAGTTAGTCTATCTAACAGTCCCTGTGAGGTTGGCTCAGTACCAGCAGACTGGTTAGAAAGGTGCAGTTAGTCTATCTAACAGTCCCTGTGAGGTTGGCTCAGTACCAGCAGACTGGTTAGAAAGGTGCAGTTAGTCTATCTAACAGTCCCTGTGAGGTTGGCTCAGTACCAGCAGACTGGTTAGAAAGGTGCAGTTAGTCTATCTAACAGTCCCTGTGAGGTTGGCTCAGTACCAGCAGACTGGTTAGAAAGGTGCAGTTAGTCTATCTAACAGTCCCTGTGAGGTTGGCTCAGTACCAGCAGACTGGTTAGAAAGGTGCAGTTAGTCTATCTAACAGTCCCTGTGAGGTTGGCTCAGTACCAGCAGACTGGTTTAGAAGGTGCAGTTAGTCTATCTAACAGTCCCTGTGAGGTTGGCTCAGTACCAGCAGACTGGTTAGAAAGGTGCAGTTAGTCTATCTAACAGTCCCTGTGAGGTTGGCTCAGTACCAGCAGACTGGTTAGAAAGGTGCAGTTAGTCTATCTAACAGTCCCTGTGAGGTTGGCTCAGTACCAACAGACTGGTTTAGAAAGGTGCAGTTAGTCTATCTAACAGTCCCTGTGAGGTTGGCTCAGTACCAGCAGACTGGTTAGAAAGGTGCAGTTAGTCTATCTAACAGTCCCTGTGAGGTTGGCTCAGTACAAACAGACTGGTTAGAAAGGTGCAGTTAGTCTATCTAACAGTCCCTGTGAGGTTGGCTCAGTACCAGCAGACTGGTTAGAAAGGTGCAGTTAGTCTATCTAACAGTCCCTGTGAGGTTGGCTCAGTACCAACAGACTGGTTAGAAAGGTGCAGTTAGTCTATCTAACAGTCCCTGTGAGGTTGGCTCAGTACCAGCAGACTGGTTAGAAAGGTGCAGTTAGTCTATCTAACAGTCCCTGTGAGGTTGGCTCAGTACCAGCAGACTGGTTAGAAAGGTGCAGTTAGTCTATCTAACAGTCCCTGTGAGGTTGGCTCAGTACCAGCAGACTGGTTAGAAAGGTGCAGTTAGTCTATCTAACAGTCCCTGTGAGGTTGGCTCAGTACCAGCAGACTGGTTAGAAAGGTGCAGTTAGTCTATCTAACAGTCCCTGTGAGGTTGGCTCAGTACCAACAGACTGGTTAGAAAGGTGCAGTTAGTCTATCTAACAGTCCCTGTGAGGTTGGCTCAGTACCAGCAGACTGGTTAGAAAGGTGCAGTTAGTCTATCTAACAGTCCCTGTGAGGTTGGCTCAGTACCAGCAGACTGGTTAGAAAGGTGCAGTTAGTCTATCTAACAGTCCTGTGAGGTTGGCTCAGTACCAGCAGACTGGTTAGAAAGGTGCAGTTAGTCTATCTAACAGTCCCTGTGAGGTTGGCTCAGTACCAGCAGACTGGTTAGAAAGGTGCAGTTAGTCTATCTAACAGTCCTGTGAGGTTGGCTCAGTACCAGCAGACTGGTTAGAAAGGTGCAGTTAGTCTATCTAACAGTCCCTGTGAGGTTGGCTCAGTACCAGCAGACTGGTTAGAAAGGTGCAGTTAGTCTATCTAACAGTCCCTGTGAGGTTGGCTCAGTACCAGCAGACTGGTTAGAAAGGTGCAGTTAGTCTATCTAACAGTCCCTGTGAGGTTGGCTCAGTACCAGCAGACTGGTTAGAAAGGTGCAGTTAGTCTATCTAACAGTCCCTGTGAGGTTGGCTCAGTACCAGCAGACTGGTTAGAAAGGTGCAGTTAGTCTATCTAACAGTCCCTGTGAGGTTGGCTCAGTACCAGCAGACTGGTTAGAAAGGTGCAGTTAGTCTATCTAACAGTCCCTGTGAGGTTGGCTCAGTACCAGCAGACTGGTTAGAAAGGTGCAGTTAGTCTATCTAACAGTCCCTGTGAGGTTGGCTCAGTACCAGCAGACTGGTTAGAAAGGTGCAGTTAGTCTATCTAACAGTCCCTGTGAGGTTGGCTCAGTACCAGCAGACTGGTTAGAAAGGTGCAGTTAGTCTATCTAACAGTCCCTGTGAGGTTGGCTCAGTACCAGCAGACTGGTTAGAAAGGTGCAGTTAGTCTATCTAACAGTCCCTGTGAGGTTGGCTCAGTACCAGCAGACTGGTTAGAAAGGTGCAGTTAGTCTATCTAACAGTCCCTGTGAGGTTGGCTCAGTACCAGCAGACTGGTTAGAAAGGTGCAGTTAGTCTATCTAACAGTCCCTGTGAGGTTGGCTCAGTACCAGCAGACTGGTTAGAAAGGTGCAGTTAGTCTATCTAACAGTCCTGTGAGGTTGGCTCAGTACCAGCAGACTGGTTAGAAAGGTGCAGTTAGTCTATCTAACAGTCCCTGTGAGGTTGGCTCAGTACCAGCAGACTGGTTAGAAAGGTGCAGTTAGTCTATCTAACAGTCCCTGTGAGGTTGGCTCAGTACCAGCAGACTGGTTAGAAAGGTGCAGTTAGTCTATCTAACAGTCCCTGTGAGGTTGGCTCAGTACCAGCAGACTGGTTAGAAAGGTGCAGTTAGTCTATCTAACAGTCCCTGTGAGGTTGGCTCAGTACCAGCAGACTGGTTAGAAAGGTGCAGTTAGTCTATCTAACAGTCCCTGTGAGGTTGGCTCAGTACCAGCAGACTGGTTAGAAAGGTGCAGTTAGTCTATCTAACAGTCCCTGTGAGGTTGGCTCAGTACCAGCAGACTGGTTAGAAAGGTGCAGTTAGTCTATCTAACAGTCCCTGTGAGGTTGGCTCAGTACCAGCAGACTGGTTAGAAAGGTGCAGTTAGTCTATCTAACAGTCCCTGTGAGGTTGGCTCAGTACCAGCAGACTGGTTAGAAAGGTGCAGTTAGTCTATCTAACAGTCCCTGTGAGGTTGGCTCAGTACCAGCAGACTGGTTAGAAAGGTGCAGTTAGTCTATCTAACAGTCCCTGTGAGGTTGGCTCAGTACCAGCAGACTGGTTAGAAAGGTGCAGTTAGTCTATCTAACAGTCCCTGTGAGGTTGGCTCAGTACCAGCAGACTGGTTAGAAAGGTGCAGTTAGTCTATCTAACAGTCCCTGTGAGGTTGGCTCAGTACCAGCAGACTGGTTAGAAAGGTGCAGTTAGTCTATCTAACAGTCCCTGTGAGGTTGGCTCAGTACCAGCAGACTGGTTAGAAAGGTGCAGTTAGTCTATCTAACAGTCCCTGTGAGGTTGGCTCAGTACCAGCAGACTGGTTAGAAAGGTGCAGTTAGTCTATCTAACAGTCCCTGTGAGGTTGGCTCAGTACCAGCAGACTGGTTAGAAAGGTGCAGTTAGTCTATCTAACAGTCCCTGTGAGGTTGGCTCAGTACCAGCAGACTGGTTAGAAAGGTGCAGTTAGTCTATCTAACAGTCCCTGTGAGGTTGGCTCAGTACCAGCAGACTGGTTAGAAAGGTGCAGTTAGTCTATCTAACAGTCCCTGTGAGGTTGGCTCAGTACCAGCAGACTGGTTAGAAAGGTGCAGTTAGTCTATCTAACAGTCCCTGTGAGGTTGGCTCAGTACCAGCAGACTGGTTAGAAAGGTGCAGTTAGTCTATCTAACAGTCCCTGTGAGGTTGGCTCAGTACCAGCAGACTGGTTAGAAAGGTGCAGTTAGTCTATCTAACAGTCCCTGTGAGGTTGGCTGAGTACCAGCAGACTGGTTAGAAAGGTGCAGTTAGTCTATCTAACAGTCCCTGTGAGGTTGGCTCAGTACCAGCAGACTGGTTAGAAAGGTGCAGTTAGTCTATCTAACAGTCCCTGTGAGGTTGGCTCAGTACCAGCAGACTGGTTAGAAAGGTGCAGTTAGTCTATCTAACAGTCCTGTGAGGTTGGCTCAGTACCAGCAGACTGGTTAGAAAGGTGCAGTTAGTCTATCTAACAGTCCCTGTGAGGTTGGCTCAGTACCAGCAGACTGGTTAGAAAGGTGCAGTTAGTCTATCTAACAGTCCCTGTGAGGTTGGCTCAGTACCAGCAGACTGGTTAGAAAGGTGCAGTTAGTCTATCTAACAGTCCCTGTGAGGTTGGCTCAGTACCAGCAGACTGGTTAGAAAGGTGCAGTTAGTCTATCTAACAGTCCCTGTGAGGTTGGCTCAGTACCAGCAGACTGGTTAGAAAGGTGCAGTTAGTCTATCTAACAGTCCCTGTGAGGTTGGCTCAGTACCAGCAGACTGGTTAGAAAGGTGCAGTTAGTCTATCTAACAGTCCCTGTGAGGTTGGCTCAGTACCAGCAGACTGGTTAGAAAGGTGCAGTTAGTCTATCTAACAGTCCCTGTGAGGTTGGCTCAGTACCAGCAGACTGGTTAGAAAGGTGCAGTTAGTCTATCTAACAGTCCCTGTGAGGTTGGCTCAGTACCAGCAGACTGTTTAGAAAGGTGCAGTTAGTCTATCTAACAGTCCCTGTGAGGTTGGCTCAGTACCAACAGACTGGTTAGAAAGGTGCAGTTAGTCTATCTAACAGTCCCTGTGAGGTTGGCTCAGTACCAACAGACTGGTTAGAAAGGTGCAGTTAGTCTATCTAACAGTCCCTGTGAGGTTGGCTCAGTACCAGCAGACTGGTTAGAAAGGTGCAGTTAGTCTATCTAACAGTCCCTGTGAGGTTGGCTCAGTACCAGCAGACTGGTTAGAAAGGTGCAGTTAGTCTATCTAACAGTCCCTGTGAGGTTGGCTCAGTACCAGCAGACTGGTTAGAAAGGTGCAGTTAGTCTATCTAACAGTCCCTGTGAGGTTGGCTCAGTACCAGCAGACTGGTTAGAAAGGTGCAGTTAGTCTATCTAACAGTCCCTGTGAGGTTGGCTCAGTACCAGCAGACTGGTTAGAAAGGTGCAGTTAGTCTATCTAACAGTCCCTGTGAGGTTGGCTCAGTACCAGCAGACTGTTTAGAAAGGTGCAGTTAGTCTATCTAACAGTCCCTGTGAGGTTGGCTCAGTACCAGCAGACTGGTTAGAAAGGTGCAGTTAGTCTATCTAACAGTCCTGTGAGGTTGGCTCAGTACCAGCAGACTGGTTAGAAAGGTGCAGTTAGTCTATCTAACAGTCCCTGTGAGGTTGGCTCAGTACCAGCAGACTGGTTAGGAAGGTGCAGTTAGTCTATCTAACAGTCCCTGTGAGGTTGGCTCAGTACCAGCAGACTGGTTAGAAAGGTGCAGTTAGTCTATCTAACAGTCCCTGTGAGGTTGGCTCAGTACCAGCAGACTGTTTAGAAAGGTGCAGTTAGTCTATCTAACAGTCCCTGAACTGCAATATTGCCCTGTCTGCAATGCTAAGGCCCTAAATGAAGCAAGTCTAGATTTCCTCAAGCTCAGATTCTGAATCTGCCATCTCACTAGGGCTCCTTTTCAATGTAAAAGGAATTATTTCTTTCTATCAGAATTATACATATTCAATGACTAAGCGTTAGTCTAGGGTGCAGTTTGTAGAGCTTTTTTCTTCCAGGTCAGTCAAAATCAGTGACAGTAATATCTGACTGCTGGCAGCAGTTGCCATGCTTCCTAAATGGGCCAAGGTTAAGGAAAACCAGGTTCTATGGATAGTAGAAGTCACTAATTATATCCAATGTATATCAACCTTGTCAATTGTATGTACTCACCATGCTGCCATATATATGCAGCCCACACATGACACCTACAAGTATATAAAAATAGCAGATTCCACATCACTGCTTACATCAGAATATAATATATTCCTGACAACTAACTATTGTTAAATAGCAGTGTCATGAATCTTAACAGAAACAATATAAGACATTTGAAAACTTGCTTTAATTTACACTGTAACATTGTGTATGACGTTGCATCAGCATTATACAGAAGCTGCAGGTATTGATCAGCCATCTGCAACAGTTTGTTGTCCACACCTAAAATACTTCAATCTGCTGTCATTGATTCAGCATCAAACAAAGCTGGTGGCTAAGTGAGTATCTTACCCTGCCCAGTGAGTCAGCCATGTCTCTCATATTTCACGTCTAACTGCATGCATGATTTCCTTCACTTATTCTGAGCTGGATGAAGTTTTACAGGTAAACTTTTCACTTGTGTAATTTTGTAGTCCAGAACTTGGAATTTCACCTTTGCCTTTTGTCTGTACCAGTAAGTCTGATCCAGCAGGATTTCAAAGAACAAATCACCAGGAATCATGAGTCAGGGTTGGGCTGGGTTGTTTGGCGCTGAAAACATGTTGTAGAGCTGACTGAGTAAGGTTTGTCACCAGTACCCTGAACAAGTGGTGAGAACAGTCATCACTCTGCCAACCAGTGTGGTCTGTTGCTGCCTTCCAGGAACTTGTGATTCTGCTGGCTTCTATTTGTGTTTCAGATGTAGATTGACCATGGACTTGTTCTATCGACACAGACTATTTTAGTAACTATAGCAAGAAACAACATGTTACAGATGCCATCTGTTTGCAGAGATTGCGTATGTCATTTAAGCGTATGTTATCTATACAGATGTATACAAAATGAATGTTATGTTTTACATAACAAACTTGGTCATACTTTGTGACTTAGTGACAATGCCTGTATTGAGATGATCTGATGCTTGAACCACGATGTTTGTTTAAATGGAGGGGTGCAGGGCGGGCATGCTTGAATGGAGGGTGCTGGGTGTGTATACTTGAAGGGAGGGGTGCTGGGTGTTTATGCTTGAATGGAGGGTGCTGGGTGTGTATAGTTGAAGGGAGGGGTGCTGGGTGTGTATGCTTGAATGGAGGGTGCTGGGTGTGTATACTTGAAGGGAGGGTGCTGGGTGTGTATGCTTGAATGGAGGGTGCTGGGTGTGTATACTTGAAGGGAGGGGTGCTGGGTGTGTATGCTTGAAGGAGTGGTGCTGGGCATGTATGCTTGAAGGAGTGGTGCTTGGCATGTATGCTTGAAGGGAGGGGTGCTGGGTGTGTATGCTTGAAGGGAGGGTGCTGGGCATGTATGCTTGAAGGAGTGGTGCTGGGCATGTATGCTTGAAGGGAAGGGTGCTGGGTGTGTATGCTTGAAGGAGTGGTGCTGGGCATGTATACTTGAAGGGAGGGCTGCTGGGTGTGGATGCTTGAATGGAGGGTGCTGGGTGTGTATACTTAAAAGGAGAGGTGCTGGGTGTGTATACTTGAAGGAGGATGTATGCTATGAAGGAGGGTGCTGGGTGTTTATGCTTGAATGGAGGTGCTGGGTGTGTATGCTTGAAGGGAGGGTGCTGGGTGTGTATGCTTGAAGGGAGGGTGCTGGGTGTGTATGCTTGAAGGAGAGGGTGCTGGGTGTGTATGCTTGAAGGGAGTGGTGCTGGGTGTGTATGCTTGAAGCTGTGTGTGTATGCTTGAAGGGAGGGGTGCTGGGTGTGTATACTTGAAGAAGGGTGCTGGGTGTGCTGGAGTGTGCTGGGTGTGTATGCTTGAAGGGGAGAAGAGTGCTGGGTGTGTATGCTTGAATGGAGGTGCTGGGGAGGGTGCTGGGTGTGTATGCTTGAAGGAGGGTGCTGGGTGTGTATGCTTGAAGGGAGGGCTGGGTGCTGGGTGTGTAGGTGCTTGTATGCTTGGAGGGTGCTGGGTGTGTATGCTTGAATGGAGGAGGTGCTGGGCATGTATGCTTGAAGAAGGGTGCTGGGTGTGTATGCTTTGAAGGGAGGGTGCTGGGTGTGTATGCTTGAAGTAGAGAAGAGGGTGCTAGGTGTGTATGCTTGAAGTGAAAGGGTGCTGGGTGTGTATGCTTGAAGGAGAAGGGTGCTGGGCATGTATGCTTGAAGGGAAGGGTGCACAGGTGTGTATGCTTGAAGTGAAAGGGTGCTGGGCATGTATGCTTGAAGTGAAGGAGTGCTGGGTGTGTATGCTTGAAGTGAAGGGTGCTGGGTGTGTATGCTTGAAGTGAAGGGTGCTGGGTATGTATGCTTGAAGTGAAGGGTGCTGGGTGTGTATGCTTGAAGGGAGGGTGCTGGGTGTGTATGCTTGAAGTGAAGGGTGCTGGGTGTGTATGCATGAAGGGAAGGGTGCTGGGTGTGTATGCTTGAAGGGAAGGGTGCTGGGTGTGTATGCTTGAAGGGAAGGGTGCTGGGCATGTATCCTTGAAGGGAAGTGGTGCTGGGCATGTATCCTTGAAGGAAGGGATGCTTAGAAAGGAAGGGAACTAGGTGCTGAAGGAAGGGTGCTGGGTATATAGGCTTTAAGTCAGGGGTATTGCTGGATGTATGGAAACATTTTAGTGTTCCAGGATTATATTTAGATTATGCATGAACAAATTCCTCCAAGATAAAGTGTTTTGATTTTGAATGATGTTTTTTTAGTTAAAATAACATGACAACCAAAGAAAATTGTCAGATAAATTATAGGAATTTTATTTTGTACCTCAAGCACATCTGGTTTTCATAAAGCTTTGTCCATGTTGCAGATCAACCAAACTGTTTAAACCTGAGTTTATGCCAGGTCAGCAGAAACTGAAGAAGTAATAAACCCACACCAGATTTACAAGTCTTTTGTATTGGACCCAAATACACAGAGTCCAGCCAGGTCCCATCCAACAAACTGCTTCTGCTTATACTGCTGAAAAAATATTGTGATATTGTGAACAAAAACTTTGTAAGAAAAGAGAACGACAGTCAATGTTTGTCCAGTCAAACCGAGACTTATAGGGAAAGTAAATGAAAGATGCTACTGTAGATAATCTAAAAACTAATGAAACCCATGCTGTACATACTGAATATACTGTCGATGGTGAGGATAACATCACACTGTAGATACTGTAGCTCCTGAAGATACTGTACAATACTGTAGCTACTGAAGATACTGTAGATAGGGAGAATACTATAATACTGAAGATACTGTAGATAGGGAGAATACTATAATACTGAAGATAGGGAGAATACTATAATACTGCAGATACTGTAGATAGGGAGAATACTATAATACTGTAGATACTGTAGATGGGGAGAATACTATAATACTGTAGATACTGTAGATAGGGAGAATACTATAATACTGTAGATACTGTAGATAGGGAGAATACTATAATACTGTAGATACTGTAGATAGGGAGAATACTATAATACTGTAGATAGGGAGAATACTATAATACTGTTGATACTGTACATAGGGAGGATACTATAATACTGTAGATAGGGAGAATACTATAATACTGTAGATACTGTAGATAGGAGAATACTATAATACTGTAGATAGGGAGGATACTATAGTACTGTAGATAGGGAGGATACTATAATACTGTAGATAGGGAGAATACTATAATACTGTAGATAGGGAGGATACTATAATACTGTAGATAGGGAGGATACTATAATACTGTAGATAGGGAGGATACTATAGTACTGTAGATAGGGAGGATACTATAATACTGTAGATAGGGAGGATACTATAGTACTGTAGATACTGTAGATAGGGAGAATACTATAATACTGTAGATAGGGAGGATACTATAGTACTGTAGATAGGGAGGATACTATAGTCCTGTAGATAGGGAGAATACTATAGTACTGTAGATACTGTAGATAGGGAGGATACTATAGTACTGTAGATAGGGAGAATACTATAATACTGTAGATAGGGAAGATACTATAAAACTGTAGATAGGGAGAATACTATAGTACTGTAGATAGGGAGGATACTATAATACTGTAGATAGGGAGGATACTATAATAGGGAGGATACTATAATACTGTAGATAGGGAGGATACTATAGTACTGTAGATAGGGAGGATACTATAATACTGTAGATAGGGAGGATACTATAGTACTGTAGATAGGGAGAATACTATAAGTACTGTAGATAGGGAGGATACTATAATACTGTAGATAGGGAGGATACTATAGTACTGTAGATAGGTAGAATACTATAATACTGTAGATAGGGAGGATGCTATAGTACTGTAGATAGGGAGGATACTATAATACTGTAGATAGGGAGAATACTAGAGTACTGTAGATAGGGAGGATACTATAATACTGTAGATAGGGAGAATACTATAGTACTGTAGATAGAGAGGATACTATAATACTGTAGATACTGTAGATAGGGAGAATACTATAATACTGTAGATAGGGAGAATACTATAGTACTGTAGATAGGGAGGATACTATAATACTGTAGATACTGTAGATAGGGAGGATACTATAATACTTTAGATAGGGAGAATACTATAATACTGTAGATAGGAGGATACTATAGTACTATAATACTGTAGATAGGGGAGGAATACTATAATACTGTAGATAGGGAGGATACTATAATACTGTAGATAGGGAGGATACTATAGTACTGTAGATAGAGGAGAATACTATAATACTGTGAATGGGGAGGATACTATAGTACTGTAGATAGGGAGGATACTATAATACTGTAGATAGGGAGGATACTATAATACTGTAGATAAGGAGGATACTATAATACTGTAGATAGGGAGGATACTATAATACTGTAGATAGGGAGAATACTAGTAATACTGTGCAGATAGGGGAGGATACTATATACTGCAGATAGGAGATACTATAGTAGATAGGAGGATACTATAATACTGTAGATAGGTAGGATACTATAATACTGTAGATAGGAGGGATACTATAATACTGTAGATAGGGAGGATACATATAATACTGTAGATAGGGAGGATACTATAGTACTGTAGATACTGGAGATACAGTACCGTAGAATACTATAATACTGTAGATAGGGAGGATATTATAGTACTGTAGAATGGGAGGATACTATAGTCCTGTAGATAGGAGAGAATACTATAGAAAGTACTGTAGATACTGTAGATAGGGATGACACTATAGTACTGTAGATAGGGGAGGAACAACTATAATACCGTAGATGGGGAGGATACCATAAAACTGTAGATAGAGGAGAATACTACTAGTACTGTAGATAGGGAGGATACTATAATACCGTAGATAGGGGAGGATACCATAATGAGGAGGATACCATAATACTGTAGATAGGGAGGAATACTATAGTACTGTAGATAGGGGAGGATACTATAATACTGCAGATAGGAGACAATACCATAGCACTGTAGATAGGAGAATACTATAATTACTGTAGAGAGGGAGGATACCATAATACTGTAGATAGGAGGGATACTATAGCACTGCAGATAGGCAGAATACCATAACACTGCAGATATGGAGAGGATGCTATAGTACTGCAGATAGGAGGATACCATAACTGTAGATAGGGGAGAATACCTAGAGTACTATGAATGGGGGATGATACTCATAACACCGTAGATGAGGAGAATACTATAGTACTGTAGATAGAGGGATGCTATAATAATACTGTAGATGCACTGTAGATGGGGAGGATACTATAATACTGTAGATGGGGAGAATATACTATAGTACTGTAGAGATAGGGAGGATACTATAGTACTGTAGATACTGTAGATATGGGAGGATACTATAATGCCTACTTTAGATAGGAGAATGCTATAATACTGTAGATGGGGAGGATGCACTATGGTACTGTAGATACACTGTAGATGGGGAGGATACTATAACTATTGCAGATAGGAGGGATACTATAATAATACTGTAGATAGGGAGGATACCATAGTACTGTAGATAGGGGAGGGAATGCTATAATGCTGTAGATGGGGAGGGATACTATAGTACTGTGAATAGGGAGGATACTATAATACTGTGAGATAGGAGGATATTATAATACTGTAGATAGGGAGGATACTATAATACTGTAGATAAAGGAGGATACTATAATACTGTAGATAGAGAGAATACTATAGTACTGTCAGATACTGTAGATAGGGGAGGATACTATAAGTACTGTAGATAGGGAGAATACTATAGTACTATAGATAGGGAGGATACTATAATACTGTAGATAGGGGGGATACTATAATACTGTAGATAGGGAGGATACTATAATACTGTAGATAGGGAGGATACTATAATACTGTAGATAGGGAGGATACTATAATACTGTAGATAGGGAGGATACTATAATACTGTAGATAGGGAGGATACTATAATACTGTAGATACTGTAGATAGGGAGAATACTATAATACTGTAGATAGGGAGAATACTATAATACTGTAGATACTGTAGATAGGGAGAATACTATAATACTGTAGATACTGTAGATAGGGAGAATACTATAATACTGAAGATACTGTAGATAGGAAGAATACTATAATACTGTAGATAGGGAGAATACTATAATACTGTTGATACTGTACATAGGGAGGATACTATAATACTGTAGATAGGGAGAATACTATAATACTGTAGATACTGTAGATAGGGAGAATACTATAATACTGTAGATACTGTAGATAGGGAGAATACTATAATACTGTAGATAGGGAGAATACTATAATACTGTAGATACTGTAGATAGGGAGAATACTATAATACTGTAGATACTGTAGATAGGGAGAATACTATAATACTGAAGATACTGTAGATAGGGAGAATACTATAATACTGTAGATAGGGAGAATACTATAATACTGTTGATACTGTACATAGGGAGGATACTATAATACTGTAGATAGGGAGAATACTATAATACTGTAGATACTGTAGATAGGGAGAATACTATAATACTGTACATACTGTAGATAGGGAGAATACTATAACACTGTAGATACTGTAGATAGGGAGAATACTATAATACTGTAGATAGGGAGAATACTATAATACTGTAGATACTGTAGATAAGGAGAATACTATAATACTGTAGATAGGGAGGATACTATAGTACTGTAGATAGGGAGGATACTATAAAAACTGTAGATAGGGAGAATACTATAGTACTGTAGATAGGGAGGATACTATAATACTGTAGATAGGGAGGATACTATAATACTGTAGATAGGGAGGATACTATAGTACTGTAGATAGGGAGGATACTATAATACTGTAGATAGGGAGGATACTATAGTACTGTAGATACTGTAGATAGGGAGAATACTATAATACTGTAGATAGGGAGGATACTATAGTACTGTAGATAGGGAGGATACTATAGTCCTGTAGATAGGGAGAATACTATAGTACTGTAGATACTGTAGATAGGGAGGATACTATAGTACTGTAGATAGGGAGAATACTATAATACTGTAGATAGGGAGGATACTATAAAACTGTAGATAGGGAGAATACTATAGTACTGTAGATAGGGAGGATACTATAATACTGTAGATAGGGAGGATACTATAATAGGGAGGATACTATAATACTGTAGATAGGGAGGATACTATAGTACTGTAGATAGGGAGGATACTATAGTACTGTAGATAGGGAGGATACTATAATACTGTAGATAGGGAGGATACTATAGTACTGTAGATAGGTAGAATACTATAATACTGTAGATAGGGAGAATACTATAGTACTGTAGATAGGGAGGATACTATAATACTGTAGATAGGGAGGATACTATAATAGGGAGGATACTATAATACTGTAGATAGGGAGGATACTATAGTACTGTAGATAGGGAGAATACTATAGTACTGTAGATAGGGAGGATACTATAATACTGTAGATAGGGAGGATACTATAGTACTGTAGATAGGTAGAATACTATAATACTGTAGATAGGGAGGATGCTATAGTACTGTAGATAGGGAGGATACTATAATACTGTAGATAGGGAGAATACTAGAGTACTGTAGATAGGGAGGATACTATAATACTGTAGATAGGGAGAATACTATAGTACTGTAGATAGAGAGGATACTATAATACTGTAGATACTGTAGATAGGGAGGATACTATAATACTGTAGATAGGGAGAATACTATAGTACTGTAGATAGGGAGGATACTATAGTACTGTAGATACTGTAGATAGGGAGGATACTATAATACTTTACATAGGGGAGAATACTATAATACTGTAGATAGGGAGGATACTATAGTACTGTAGATACTGTAGATAGGGAGGATACTATAATACTGTAGATAGGGAGGATACTATAATACTGTAGATAGGGAGGATACTATAGTACTGTAGATAGGGAGAATACTATAATACTGTAGATAGGGAGGATACTATAGTCATGTAGATAGGGAGGATACTATAATACTGTAGATAGGGAGGATACTATAATACTGTAGATAGGGAGGATACTATAATACTGTAGATAGGGAGAATACTATAGTACTGTAGATAGGGAGAATACTATAGTACTGTAGATACTGTAGATAGGGAGGATACTATAGTACTGTAGATAGGGAGAATACTATAGTACTGTAGATAGGGAGGATACTATAATACTGTAGATAGGGGGATACTATAATACTGTAGATAGGGAGGATACTATAATACTGTAGATAGGGAGGATACTATAATACTGTAGATAGGGGAGGATACTATAATACTGTAGATAGGGAGGATACTATAATACTGTAGATAGGGAGGATACTATAATACTGTAGATAGGGAGAATACTATAATACTGTAGATACTGTAGATAAGGAGAATACTATAATACTGTAGATAGGGAGGATACTATAGTACTGTAGATAGGGAGGATACTATAGTACTGTAGATAGGGAGGATACTATAATACTGTAGATAGGGAGGATACTATAATACTGTAGATAGGGAGGATACTATAATACTGTAGATAGGGAGGATACTATAATACTGTAGATAGGAGGATACTATAATACTGTAGATATGGGAGGATACTATAATACTGTAGATAGGACAGATACTAGAATACTATAGATACTGTAGATAGGAGAGAATACTATAATACTGTAGATAGGAGAATACTATAATACTGTAGATACATGTAGTAGATAGGGAGAATACTATAATACTGTAGATACCGTAGATAGAGAAGAATACTATAATACTGTAGATACTGTAGATGGGGAGAATACTATAACACTGTGGAGGATACTAGAATGCTAGATAGGGGAGAATACTATACTGTAGATAGGGAGGATACTATAATACTGTAGATAGGGAGAATACTATAATACTGTAGATAGGGAGAATACTATAGTACTGTAGATACTGTAGATAGGGAGGATACTATAGTACTGTAGATAGGGAGAATACTATAATACTGTAGATAGGGAGGATACTATAGTACTGTAGATAGGGAGGATACTATAATACTGTAGATAGGGAGGATACTATAATACTGTAGATAGGGAGGATACTATAATACTGTAGATAGGAGGATACTATGATACTGTAGATAGGGAGGATACTATAGTACTGTAGATAGGAGGATACTATAATACTATAGGATACTGTAATACTGTAGATAGGGAGGATACTATAATACTGTAGATAGGAGGAGAATACCTATAATACTGTAGATACTAGATAGGAGAATACTATAATACTGTAGATAGAGAGATAGGGGATAATACTATAGATACTGTAGATAGGAGAATAAGGATACTGTAGATACTGTAGATAGGAGAATACTATAATACTGTAGATAGGAGAGGATACTATAATACTGTAGATAGGGAGGATACTATAATACTGTAGATAGGAGAATACCATAATACTGTAGATGTAGGGAGAATACTATAATACTGTAGATGGGAGGATACTATAGTACTGTAGATAGGGAGGATACTATAGTACTGTAGATAGGGGGGATACTATAATACTGTAGATAGGGAGGATACTATAATACTGTAGATAGGGAGAATACTATAATACTGTAGATAGGGAGGATACTATAGTACTGTAGATAGGGAGGATACTATAATACTGTAGATAGGGAGGATACTATAGTACTGTAGATAGGGAGGATACTATAATACTGTAGATACTGTAATGTGTTAAATATATGAAACACAATTCTTTTCAAGAAGAAATGTTTATTTTAGCTGCAATGTCACAACTATACATTTAGTAGGGTATGCGTTCAAATGCATTGGTGGTTGTACATTGAGAGTTTTCTGGTTCTACATATCATGGAGTTATTTCAACATAGAAACTACGGTAATCTGTGAGAGTGGCAAAGCCTGATTACAGGAGGTAGAGGCTGTTGGTGAAGTATTAATACCGTGATATATTTTACTGTGGGTATATGTAGACTGGGTAAACAGCTGGAGAGACTGTGTCAATATGGAGATATTGAGGAGACTCAGGGTGGGGACCTTCTCTTGTGATCACAGGCTACCTGTCCAACAACAAACATTGTGATTGTCCTAGACAGGTAGCTAATCTCTCCTCAAACTCAATGACAGGTCCCTAATCAAAATGGAAAGAGCAAAATTGAAACTGGGTTTTGTTGATCTTTTGAAATCAAGTGTCTCAGAATTCAGGTAAAATGAGCTATTCTTAAACAGGTAGGATGGTTACGATGTCATTGCCTTTCGTCTTCCAAGGTGACAAGATTTGAATAGCAGATTCTGCAAATAAACTCCATTTACAATCATCTCTTACACTGTTTGTTGGTGCATCAACCTGGTGTTAACTTTTAACTTGACAAAAACAAAACTCAAACAATTGGAGAATTTCAATCACCCCAAATATGCATGTTTGCTGTCTCTGTGCAGTCAGGAATACACTGCACAGGTGAAACGTTGAAATAATGCTTGTCTACTTGTTAATATGCAGAAGGTGTACAATTGTACGGTAAAGATTAGTAAATCCATCAGCACTGGTGTGATGTTGACAAAGCTAAACACGTAATCAACCAGCTGCAGAATTTGAACCCTCATGTCTTAGATTTCTGGTGCTTTCAATGTCCACCCTGGCGACCACCAACACGTGCATGAGATTAGGCACAATGATGGAACAGTGGTTTGACCATAAAAATGTTATGTTGACAGAGGCCATTTATCTTCTTGTGACAAGCATATACGTTGGTCAGGAACAGATCTGACGACCAGGTCCATTGTGTAGCACCTTGTCACAAGCATACCTTGGTCAGGACTAGATCCATTGTGTAGCCAGTTGTCACAAGCATACCTTGTAGACCTCTTGTCACAAGCATACCTTGGTCAGGACCAGATCCATTATGTAGCCTCTTGTCACAAGCATACCTTGGTCAGGACCAGATCCATTATGTAACCTCTTGTCACAAGCATACCTTGGTCAGGACCAGATCCATTATGTAACCTCTTGTCACAAGCATACCTTGGTCAGGACCAGATCCATTATGTAACCTCTTGTCACAAGCATACCTTGGTCAGGACCAGATCTGATGACCAGATCCATTATGTAGCCTCTTGTCACAAGCATACCTTGGTCAGGACCAGATCTGATGACCAGATCCATTATGTAGCCTCTTGTCACAAGCATACCTTGGTCAGGACCAGGACCAGATCCATTATCACCAGATGACACAGATCCATGTAGCCTTGGTCAGGACCAGATGGTCATGACCAGATCCATTATGTAACCTCTTGTCACAAGCATACCTTGGTCAGGACCAGATGACCAGATCCATTATGTAGCCTCTTGTCACAAGCATACCTTGGTCAGGACCAGATCCAGATCTTGATGACCAGATCCATTATGTAGCCTCTTGTCACAAGCATACCTTGGTCAGGACCAGATCCATTATGTAGCCTCTTGTCACAAGCATACCTTGGTCAGGACCAGACCTCTTGTCGAGGACCAGATCCATTATGCATACCTCTTGTCACAAGCACCTTGGTCAGGACCAGATCCATTATGTAACCTCTTGTCACAAGCATACCTTGGTCAGGACCAGATCCATTATGTAGCCTCTTGTCACAAGCATACCTTGGTCAGGACCAGATCCATTATGTAACCTCTTGTCACAAGCATACCTTGGTCAGGACCAGATCCATTATGTAGCCTCTTGTCACAAGCATACCTTAAATACTCACTGTTCAAAATTAAAGTACTATAGTTGCAAATGTTGAGTATTTATTCTATTTCATGTGGGTGTAAATTGCCTGACAGTTCCAGTTCTGTCGGAGAAATCACCTAGGAAAAGTAGGTGTTATGTCATAGGACATTATGGGAGCCCTTGTCTCTTCAAACATATTATATTTCCTCAGTTCGAACATATTATGTTTCCTCTGTTCGCAAGGAAATGATCACTGTGTTAAGTCTGTGTAACCGTTTATCAAACTAATTAGATATATGATGTAAACCTTTTGATATTTTTAGTGCAATCAGTGGTTTGCTATCCCCCTGAAATCTGATCAGGACTGCCAAATACACATTTATCTGATGGACATTGTCATTCTGAAAATGCTTTGCTATATTTTTGCACTTGGACTGTCTGTAGATTTCTACATTTAACATTGCAACAGTTCATGACCCTGCATTTAGAGAAACAATAAAAAGTGTCTGTTTCCAAAACTAAGGCACTCAAACTCATGTTGTCTAGGCCTGAATGCTTCGTTGAACCTTAAACCACTGAGCATAAATATATGATGTATGTTGTGCATCCCCAACCTGCCTGGGGAGTTGTAGAAAAACTGCCTGCATAGGTCCCACATCCCAGTACATTGTTGATTCATAACCACAGTGAAAAGACTGTATTCACCTGGCTGGCTTTGCAGTGAAGGCAATCACCGTGACAAGGTTCTCATTATGTGAATTTGTGGGGTCATGCACTGTGCAGAGAGATAGATGACAAGTTTATGTTCAAGTTCCTTTTGTAAGCTATCTGCAGTCATGTAAGTGACAAAATACTAATGATAACTTCAGTGACTGCACCATATGGACTACCTCTCAAACTCTTATATGTGCAGAGGTTATCTTGTGCTGCTTTGTACATCCCTAAGAAGATACAACGTAATAAGTTAACTTCTGGGATTGGGTATGATGGTGTTGTGCCAGCAGGGAATGCTAGCTTGTAGAAGGGGCAATGGTGCTGTTGTTGAGACTAGCAGGGGCTGAAGGAGCTTGTAGAAGGGGCACTGGTGCTGTTGTTGAGACTAGCAGGGGCTGAAGGAGCTTGTAGAAGGGGCACTGGTGCTGTTGTTGAGACTAGTAGGGCCTGAAGGAGTTTGTGGAAGGGGGCACTGGTGCTATTGTTGATGAAACTAGCAGGGACTGAAGGAGTTTGTGGAAGGGGGCACTGGTGCTGTTGTTGTTGAGACTAGCAGGGACTGAAGGAGTTTGTAGAAGGGGGAACTGGTGCTATTGTTGTTGAGACTAGCAGGGACTGAAGGAGTTTGTAGAAGGGCCACTGGTGCTGTTGTTGTTGAGACTAGCAGGGACTGAAGGAGTTTGTAGAAGGGGCACTGATGCTGTTGTTTTGACTAGCAGGGGCTGAAGGAGTTTGTAGAAGGGGCACTGGTGCTATTGTTGTTGAGACTAGCAGGGACTGAAGGAGTTTGTAGAAGGGGCACTGGTGCTATTGTTGTTGAGACTAGCAGGGGCTGAAGGAGTTTGTGGAAGGGGCACTGGTGCTGTTGTTGAGACTAGCAGGGGCTGAAGGAGTTTGTGGAAGGGGCACTGGTGCTGTTGTTGAGACTAGCAGGGGCTGAAGGAGTTTGTAGGAGCAGCACTGGTCGTGTTGTTGAGACTAGCAGGGGCTGAAGGAGTTTGTAGGAGCAGCATTGGTCGTGTTGTTGAGACTAGCAGGGGCTGAAGGAGTTTGTAGAAGGGGGCACTGGTGCTGTTGAGCGTAATTGGTGCTGAAGGAGTTTGTAGAAGGGACACTGTCATACAGCCACATCACTGTGACAGGCTAACACTCAAACCATAAGGCTGTCATACAAGTAGACCACATCACTGTAACAGGCTAATGCTCAAACCATGAGGCTGTCATACAGCCACAAGCAGACTACATCACTGTGACTGGTTTTTGTTATTTTTTTCCAACATCTTTCAGACATCTCTTTGACTTTTATGTGGAATGAAATGATCACCACTCTAATGCCTGGCACTCTGTACCCCATTACCAGGTGTGGGTTTTGTAAGTGAAGTTGTTGTGATAAAATATTGGCCCAACGAAAGGACAAGTGTTATGTTGTTATTTTTACAAACATTATATTGAGACATTTTTATATGAAGCACACTTTACTTTGTGTAGACGTACCAATGTGAGACATTACTTTACTCTGTCGGTGTGATGAAATGGTGGAGTTGTATAAGGAAATCACCCGTTCATATCATTCCCTAGATATTCATCTTTTCTTGTTTGTTGGTGGCCATACAAGCCAGAGGTGTTATACCTGGTCAGAAGTATATCAGCTGTAACATGTCTTTCTGTACATAATCATTCCTGCAAACAAGGGGTTGATGCCATGAGTGCCACTATTGGAGTACAATCAGACACAATCAACCATCCGAACAACCATATACAGTTATAGCCACTTGTGACCTGCATGGATTGCTGGGGGACAGTTCTAAGTCAGAACCTCATTGGGGTGTAATATATGACCCCTTTAATTACTGGCTGTGTAATATAGGTTGGAACATTGACAGCTCTGACAAAGATATCTAATACAGTTACCCTAAGTACCATGCTATGTGACCGATGAGACCCAGTGTCCTATCAAGTTCACGGATTTGGCCCCAGGTGATAGTTGGCTTGCAGACAGACTCAAGCCTATATTCCACCTGTACAATTGAAGCATTTGTCCTGTCCCCCTTGTGTATGTGATACATGGCAAGTTGGCTAAGAGTGGCTTATAGGAGGGAGGGTGTTCTGATGGGCTCTTCCATGTCAAGGATGTCGTTACAGGAACCATGTGGATATAAATGCCAGTGTCATATAGAGTACCTGAATCTGGCAGCTGATGACATCACGCCTGCAGCCACAGCCAGATGGGACACTGGTAACGTGGTGTGTGTGTGTTCCAAGCACACATGCATGCACGAATGCACGCACACACTCACGCACACACACACATTATTTCCGTGAATAATCTTGTACATGACCTGTATGTGTGTACCAACTGTGGTTTTTCAGGTAATTTATTTGTAACAACTATAATGACTACATGGTAGTCAAATGGATGTATTGTGATTGGTTCTGACCAAATGGATGTATTGTGATTGGTTCTGACCAAATGGATGTATTGTGATTGGTTCTGACCAAATGGATGTATTGTGATTGGTTCTGACCAAATGGATGTATTGTGATTGGTTCTGACCAAATGGATGTTTGTGATTGGTTCTGACCAAATGGATGTATTATAATTGGTTCTGACCAAATGGATGTATTGTGATTGGTTCTGACCAAATGGATGTATTATGATTGGTTCAGGCCCAATGGATGTATTGTGATTGGTTCTGACCAAATGGATGTATTATGATTGGTTCTGACCAAATGGATGTATTATGATTGGTTCTGACCAAATGGATGTATTATGATTGGTTCTGACCAAATGGATGTATTATGATTGGTTCTGACCAAATGGATGTATTATGATTGGTTCTGACCAAATGGATGTATTGTGATTGGTTCTGGCCAAATGGATGTATTGTGATTGGTTCTGGCCAAATGGATGTATTGTGATTGGTTCTGACCAAATGGATGTATTATGATTGGTTCTGACCAAATGGATGTATTGTGATTGGTTCTGACCAAATGGATGTATTATAATTGGTTCTGACCAAATGGATGTATTATGATTGGTTCTGACCAAATGGATGTATTATGATTGGTTCTGACCAAATGGATGTATTATGATTGGTTCTGACCAAATGGATGTATTATGATTGGTTCAGGCCCAATGGATGTATTATGATTGGTTCTGGCCAAACGGATGTATTATAATTGGTTCTGACCAAATGGATGTATTGTGATTGGTTCTGGCCAAATGGATGTATTGTGATTGGTTCTGGCCAAATGGATGTATTATGATTGGTTCTGACCAAATGGATGTATTATGATTGGTTCTGACCAAATGGATGTCTTGTGATTGGTTCTGACCAAATGGATGTATTGTGATTGGTTCTGGCCAAATGGATGTATTGTGATTGGTTCTGACCAAATGGATGAATTATGATTGGTTCTGGCCCAATGGATGTATTATAATTAGTTCTGACCAAATGGATGTCTTGTGATTGGTTCTGACCAAATGGATGTATTGTGATTGGTTCTGGCCAAATGGATGTAATGTGATTGGTTCTGACCAAATGGATGTATTATGATTGGTTCTGACCATATGGATGTATTGTGATTGGTTCTGGCCAAATGGATGTCATATGATTACTTCTGACCCAAGGGATGTAGTATGATATACTCTGACCCAACAAATGTGTACTCAGCAGCAAAACAAACGTCATTACAGAAATGGACATAATAAGCAGATCAAAAACATTTTTTGGGTACAGTATCTTGAAACATCAATGAATAACTCAGCACAATTTCAAGACATTACATGAACGTTTGCAGTCCATTCAGGCCCTTGACTTCAGTATCTAGTGTGACCACCACGAGCGACAATAACTGCAGCACAGCGTCTATGCATGGAGTGCATCAATCGATTAATGAAGGCCATTGGCACCTTGAACCACACTCTGAGAAAGGCCTGGCACAAAAAATCGGCTGTGTTCGGCCTTGGTAAGACATTATTCAGCCTCCTCTGAATTTCATCCCAAAGATGTTCAATTGGGTTTAAATCAGGACTAAGGGCTGGCCACTGCATAATGTTGACCCCATTCTGTTGTAGGAAGTCCCGTGTAGCTCTGGCAGAATGGGTCCAGGCGTTATCATGCTGGAAAATGTTGTTCCGGTGACATGCGAAATGTGGTTTGACGTGGGGTCTGAGAGCTGGGTAGATGCGCACCGCTGTGATGCCGCCTCCTCTCCCTGGACTAAGGTTCTGGAACACCACAGGAACCACTCTCTGGTTTAGGCCTATTCCACCCCATACGGTGATGCTTGCTCCTCCCCATGAGTCTCTTTCCATAACACATTGGTCTGAGTATCGCTGGCCACGTCGTTGCCATATATTTTGTTCTGCCATCTGCAGTACCGACTCTCATCTCTGAACAGAACAGTTTTCCATTGCCTGTATCGCCAGTCTTGGTTTTGTAGGGCAAACTGTAGACGTTCATGCCAATGATGAGGGGTGAGCATACGTCCACTGTAAGGTCTACGGCAATGGGGGTTCCCGCTGTTAAGACGTCGGCGTACTGTATCAGTACTGATTGGTCTTCGGTGTGTTCCCAGTGTCTGGCGTGCTGTTTCAGATGCCTGAATGAAGGGATTCTGTACATGCTGTCGCACAACATGGCAGTCTTATCGTCTTGTGGTCGGCCTTGGTCTGCCAGTACGGCAGTGATCATTTGTGGTGTTGGTGGCCCGGGAAACATTGCTGCAGCCTGTAGATGGTCCGAACGTTGACCTGGAAGTGATTGGCAACGGTTTGTGCAGTGTGGCCAGCTTCAAATCTTCCTAGTGCCTGGTTCCTCTGAGCTGTCGTAAGTCGCGGCATCCTGCTGACGTTGTAATGTGAATGTTTCAACCAAGTTTGGGGGGTGCATTTTATAGGGCTGGTCCTTGCGAATAGCACATGAAAAACATGGAGAACACCGTACCATCTCCGAGATCAGGTTGCATTCTGAGTTTGGGAAGGAATGTCTTTGCTCAGGTAAAGTTGGAGATGTTGTCAAAAGTATACAATCAAAACATTAAATGAGTTTACAGTTATCCGTTTCTGCGAAGGATAATTCCAAACTGACATTTCTTTTGCTGCTTAGTATATTTTGATTGTTTCTGACCAAATCAGTGTTGTATAATTACTTCTGACCCAATGGAAATAGTGTGATATATTCTGACAAACTTATGTGTTTTGATTGGTTCTGACTAAATGGATGCATTGTGATTGGTTCAGACCAAATATACTAGCCACATAAAGAAACTGTGCATTGTCAAAATATTATCCCAGTTGATAAGTACGATAACAATGTCAAAGGGTACATATAAACTTTAATGGAGGGATCATGAGGCCATAACAAGTCGGGAGAATTTCAATTGAAAAGTCAATCACAATGACGTCACGAGTCCACAAGCAGGAGAGGGGTCAAACGACCATTTCACAAGCTCAATAACGGGTATGTCCACCATTGGCTATGAGAACAACAGTGCATCGGTGATGCATAGAGCCTATCAAACGTGCAAGGAAGGCTTGTGGGATGTCACGCCAGATTCTCTCAAGTTATCTTGCAAGGTCAAGGACGTTATCTGGCGGATGAGGAAGACAGCGTAGACGTCGATCCATCTCGTCCCAAACATGCTCTATCGGGGAGAGATCCGGTGAATTTGCAGGCCAAGGCAGAAAGTCAACATTGTGGTGTTGCAAGAAATCCATAGCAACCCTTGCCGTATGAGGACGGGCATTGTCCTGTTGGAATGTTAACCCAGGGCCATGACGTTGCAGAAAAGGAATTGCCACATGTCGAGGAATCTGATCCCTGTAGCCCACACCAGTTAAGTTGCCCTGAACAATCACCAAAGGAGTTCTTTGGCGTGCTTTTAAATCCACCCCAAATCATCATGGAACCACCACCAAAGCGATTCCTCTCCAAGACACAGGCCTGTGCATAACGTTCTCCCACGCGTCTATAGGAATGTTGACGTCCATCACTATGGGAAATGTTAAACCTGGACTCATCTGTGAAAACAACATTTCTCCACCAAAACAAGGGTCTGCGGACATGATTTTGGCACCACATTCGGCGAGCTTGTCGATGACGTTGTGTCAGGATAGGCCGTATGGCGGGAAGTCGTGGTCTGATCCTGTGATGACGTAAACGTTGTCGAACTCTGTTGGGGTGGATACAGCGAAGTCCTGGGATGGTTCGGGCAGTCATCACTGCAGTCTGAAACCTGTGGCGAAGATGGGTCACCCTTATCCATCTGTCCTGTTTGGCGTTGTTACACGTGGACGTCCAGAACGTGGCCCATCGATGACGTCATTTGTGTTCTGGTAGCGTCTCACCAGTGCAGAAATGGTGTTCCGGTGGCAGTGGAAATGTGCAGCCACTTGTCGTTGAGACATTCCCCACGGACCATCCCAATGGCCTCATGACGTTGTGCAGACGTGAGCCTTGGCATGCTATGCGTTTCAATAGCCGTTTAATTTTTTATATGATCACAATGTCACTAATCTCTGAGTTTATATCCTTATGTGTCTACACAGGTTTGATAAATTTAGATTTTAAATTTTTTTTTATGCACAGTTTCTTTATGTGCCTAGTATAGATGTCATGATTACTTTTGACCAAATAGATGTATTATGTGAAGATTTGTGTACTGAATTGAATAAATTTAGCATTATTTGAATATATATTTTCTTTTGCTAAGCATCTCATGTTGTTAATATGTTATTTTCTTTTCTGTATTAATACACATTTAGACTGTGTGACCCTGGTGGGTTCTGTTTGGCATTATGGCGTTTTGCAGATTCTTTCATCGATGATGTCAGTTACATGAAGATTTCTTTGAGAAAGTAAATTTTCATTTAAATCACCTACAATTTACAATTTGCCAGAAATATCTAAGTTTTTCGGTGTGGTTTGTTGGACCTGGGTTTGACTCTACTGACTCAAGCTGTAGTAACAATACAACAATTAGGATCACACTGACATTGTTTGACTGGGATTGTACCAGACACAAGAACAAAAACACAGAACCAGCTTTACATTCAACAGCGAGCACATGATACAATGACCCTAAAACCGCCCAAAGGAACAAATAATTTATTGTTGGCAAATAAGATCTTCAGATATGTAGATTCTTCCATAGTAGATCCAACCTGAGTATATCTTCCACTGTCTGTTCTGATTTTTGGCTAGTTTGAACAAGTGATTGTGATTTCCATGAGATTGTTGATGTACAAATGTTGTCCCTTTTGGCCGTTTGTTTAGCATTACCTTGTTCCTGCCCCAGTAGCTGACAAACTGAACCATGCTTCGGGTTTGGCCTGGTGACCCAGTCTGATGACATTTGTCTGTATCTATCATATTCATGTGAACATCCATTAGAACATCCAGAACAACTCTATCTATATCCTCATTTTCCCCAGGTTTGGGTTCGTTGACTAGTGTCATCCTGACAGAATTCCTGCCACTATATTCTTCCAATTTGTTGGTTTTGTTGTCTCGTTGTCCTCTGAGATCCAGAATGTCCTTCTTCAGTGGTGACACAGTTCCCCGACAGACATCACTCAATGCCTCTCTTGCCACACTCACAGCACCAAAAGCCATATAGAACACGTTGAAATAAATGTAAATACAGTAGGACATACATGCTATGACCTGATTTGCATATGGTTCCAGGTATTTCCTAACTTTGGGCGCTTATTTCTAGCAGCTTTGAAGCATATGCTCATCGTATATTGCCATATGTATAAGCACTCTTTTCATGTATGCTATGACCTGACATTTCCAAGTATGAATTAAACAGTTGATGCCTCATTAAATGTTTGATCATAGAGCATTTCTAATACATTCCTTTTCTGAAATTTCCATAGTTTACTAAGGTTGGAAATATGAATATTTCCTTAGGTGTGCAAACATTTGTAAAGTTATATTTTTTCAAATGTTTTCATGCCTTAGAAATTTAAGCCTTTCCACATTCCATTACATTGAACTCTGATGATAAATACATGTTGATTAGCAAACATTGCAAATATGATAAAACTTTGTTTAGGATTAGATGCTGTGCTCAGGATGAAGGCATGTAACAGAGAACAGATTGTGAGATAACAGGGAACAGATTGTGAGATAACAGGGAACAGATTGTGAGTTGAGGTGAGGTGAAATTGGGTTTAACGTCGTACTTGAGAATATTTCGCTCATATGATGATGTGCATGCGGGTGTATGTGTATGTGTGGCTGCTTGTACTAGCCCAGACTGAAGCTGGTTTTATTGTGCTAGCCCACTGAGATACCATGCCACAGTGAAGCATGAATACCCCACTCAAACACATTATACTGACTCCGAGCCGACCAGTCCTTGTTGTACCCATTAATGCCAAGCGCCAGGCAGGGACCATCAAGAACAGATTGTGAGATAACAGAGAACAGATTGTGAGATAACAGAACAAATTGTGAGATAACAGAGAACAGATTGTGAGATAACAGAGAACAGATTGTGAGATAACAGAGAACAGATTGTGAGATAACAGAGAACAGATTGTGAGATAACAGGACAGATTGTGAGATAACAGAGAACAGATTGTGAGATAACAGAACAGATTGTGAGAAAACAGAGAACAGATTGTGAGAAAACAGAGAACAGATTGTGAGATAACAGAACAGATTGTGAGATAACAGAACAGATTGTGAGATAACAGAGAACAGATTGTGAGATAACAGAACAGATTGTGAGCTTACAGAGAACAGATTGTGAGATAACAGAACAGATTGTGAGATAACAGAGAACAGATTGTGAGATAACAGAACAGATTGTGAGCTTACAGAGAATAGATTGTGAGATAACAGGACACCCATCTTCATTATTCACTAAAATATGGAACCGTCAGGAGAACAATAATCGCGAAGAGCTACACAAATGCTGATGTGCCATAAAACAGTAATGAGTGTGTTCCTTGGTAGAAGTAAGTGTATTGAAGTGATACAACACAAACATACAATATGTTATAACTCCATGTCATGGTTTTTGCTGTGTATCTGTGGTACAACATTGATCTACAAGTCATGGTGTGTTAAGCAAAATGTTAATGCTAAAATGTCTTCAAAAGTCAGTCACATGTAATCTCAGCTAATAGCATCGGTTATTGTACAATTTGCTTACATATGAATTGCTGTGAAATAACCATGGTAACAGGTTTTTGCAAAGACAGTTAGCACATTAGTTTGTATACAATACTGTATCAGAGTATTGTACTGTCTATATTTGCATATTTCATGTTGCCAACATAAACAAAACAACGTTTACATTTCGGTGTGAGAAGTCGATTGTGTACACGCTTAAAACACAACAACTGAAGGAAAGTGTAATCCAGGTATATATTTTGTTATGGCATGAAAGAATAGTGTGTCAGTGATTAGCTGGAGAACTCCAGGAGAACTTGCAGGATTGACAGTGGCTATAACAACATATCATTCATAAGATTATTTAAGAATAGTTCCAAATATAAGCCCCATGGACATAAACTTTTGGGAAAGTACTCACACATTTTGCATGTGTGAGTCATATCAATTACATATATTACAATACTCTCTGTAAGCCATTGCTTAGTGAAAACCTGACATCAGTTCAATTTACTATAGGGGCGGTGGGGTAGCCTAGTAGTTAAAGCATTGGCTCGTCACGCCGAAGACCCGGGTTTGAATCCCCACATGGGTACAATATGTGAAGCCCATTTCTGGTGTCCCCCGCCGTGATGTTGCTGGAATATTGCTAAAAGCGGCATAAAACCAAACTCAGTCAGTCAGTCAGTCAATTTACTATGCTCTCTGTAAGCCATTGTCTAGTGAAAACCTGACATCAGTTCAATTTACTGTACTCTCTGTAAGCCATTGTTTAGTGAAAACCTGACATCAGTTGAATGCAGTGTGTTGGTGTTGATGAAGTCCAAATACTCAGCCTACACAGAAAGCTGGAAATGCCTGTGGAAAAGTTGATCTCTACACCATATGTAACCAATTACCTCAAGGTCACTGAAATGGATTCTGCCTGCTAACCAGCCAGTGTTGGAAACATGATGCAGGTATTTTACCGAACCATTGAAGTAAATGCTAACTTCTGTCTTTATGGTAATAATAAATTTACCTACGATTTAGGAGAGCATGAAATATAGGATAAATCTGAACCTGGTCATGCACAATTTCAAGGTTTTTAACCCTGTTTCATAAATTAACAACATTTACAATTTTTTCAGATGTTATAAATATATGGAAACAATGGCTATATTGCAAGCCTTTGTCACATTTATTCATAGTCTCCCAAATGCCCTTATATTTTATGACCCACGAAACAAATCCAAAAGTGATATGTACATTTCAAGCAATGGGATGATGCATTTACTTCATCACATGGTTGAATTTGATTTTGTGGAAGAGCTGGCAGCAATTGTCAGTTTTGTTGGTATTACATCCGTAGATGCCTCACTAATGAAACTGAAGAGGTTTGACTGGTAGGACGCATGCATCCAGGTCCATCACAGACCTGACTGTCTTCTTGTTGCCTGGGGGCAGCCATCTTGTCCAGCTCTGCTGTGGTGGTCACTGTGGTCAAGGTTTTTGTTGTAATAGACAATCCGGAGGATCTAGTTGCAGTGTTGATTGTACATACCAGTGGCGACTCTGTAGTTGCAGTGTTGATTGTACATACCAGTGGCGACTCTGTAGTTGCAGTGTTGATTGTACATACCAGTGGCGACTCTGTAGTTACAGTGGTGATCCCGACAGTGTTGTTCTGCTGGTCCTGTGAGTTTAGCCCTGTCTGGTGCAGGGTGTACTCAGTCATCTGTCCTGCTATAAGGTATCAGTGTAGATATGTGTTGGGTAAATATGAGATATATAGCATGAAACTAACAAGCAACTGTTGTAATAACATACCATGATGTGAACACTAGTTTCTGTCATATGGACGTTACTGCTGCCGCCATCTTGACAAACTATATACATCAAGATACTGCCACTAGCAGAAGTCTCTACTTCCCAGTTTTCTTTGTCCTGTATGAACATATAGAAGAGCCATGTGTTGTCAGTGCCACTAGCAGAAGTCTCTACTTCCCAGTTTTCTTTGTCCTGCATGAACACATAGAAGAGCAACATGCTGTCAGTGCTACTTGGGGAACAACAAATATAATGTTGACACTGTGGAAACGATTTCTGCTGAGAATCTAAACTTTTAGCTATAGTGCTGAATGACAATGTTTGCTTTGATGTCATCCTTTGATCTGACCAAATGGAAGTAGGTGGCATATAAATGCAGGGATAATCCCAGGCCACACACTCAGTGTCACACCCACTATCATCTTCATTGTCAAACCCTCGCTATCACTCACTGTCACACACCCACTGTCACACACTCACGGTCACACACCCACTATCATCTTCATTGTCAAACCCTCGCTATCACTCACTGTCACACCTTCACTGTCACACACCCACTGTCATACACTCATGGTCACACACTCACTGTCACACACCCACTATCATCTTCATTGTCAAACCCTCGCTATCACTCTGTCACACACCCACTGTCACACACTCACGGTCACACACCCACTATCATCTTCATTGTCAAACCCTCGCTATCACTCACTGTCACACCTTCACTGTCACACACCCACTGTCATACACTCATGGTCACACACTCACTGTCACACACCCACTATCATCTTCATTGTCAAACCCTCGCTATCACTCTGTCACACACCCACTGTCACACACTCACTGTCACACACCCACTATCATCTTCATTGTCAAACCCTCGCTATCACTCTGTCACACACCCACTGTCACACACTCACGGTCACACACCCACTATCATCTTCATTGTCAAACCCTCGCTATCACTCACTGTCACACACCCACTGTCATACACTCATGGTCACACACTCACTGTCACACCCACTATCATCTTCATTGTCACACACCTCGCTATCACTTCTGTCAAACCCTCGCTACACCCACTGTCACACACCCACTGTCACACACCCACTCACGGTGTCACCCACTATCATCTTCATTGTCAAACCCACGGGGTCACACACCCGCTATCACTCACTGTCACACCTCGCTATTCACTGTCACACACCCACTGTCATACACTCATGGTCACACACTCACTGTCACACCCACTATCATCTTCATTGTCAAACCCTCGCTATCACTCACTGTCACACCTTCACTGTCACACACCCACTGTCATACACTCATGGTCACACACTCACTGTCACACACCCACTGTCACACACTCACTGTCACACACTCACTGTCACACCCACTATCATCTTCATTGTCACACACCCACTGTCACACACTCACTGTCACACACTCACTGTCACACCCACTATCATCTTCATTGTCACACACCCACTGTCACACACCCACTGTCACACACTCACTGTCACACCCACTATCATCTTCATTGTCAAACCCTCACTATCACTCACTGTCACACACCCACTGTCACACACTCACGGTCACACACCCACTATCATCTTCATTGTCAAACCCTCGCTGTCACTCACTGTCACACACCCACTGTCAAACTCACTGTCACACCCACTGCCACACCCTCACTGTCACACCATCAGTGTCACACTCATTGTCACACCCACACTGTCACATACCCATTGTCACACTGTCACACCCTCACTGTCACACACCCATTGTCACACCCACACTGCCACACACCAATTGTCACACTGTAACACCCTCACTGTCACACCCACACTGTCAAACTCACTGTCACACCCACTGCCACACCCTCACTGTCACACATTCATTGTAACACACCTATTGTGACACTCTCACATTTACACCCACTGTCACACCCACTGTGACACACCCATTGTCACACCCTCACTGTCACACCCATTGTCACACACCCATTGTCACACCCACTGTCACACCCTCACTGTCACACACCCATTGTCATACCCACTGTGACACTCTCACTGTTACACCCACTGTCACACACCCATTATCACACCCTCACTGTCACACACCCATTGTCAGACCCTCACTGTCACACACCCATTGTCACACCCACACTGCCACACACCAATTGTCACACTGTAACACCCTCACTGTCACACCCACACTGTCAAACTCACTGTCACACCCACTTTCACATCCTCACTGCCACACCCTCACTGTCACACCCACTGTCACACCATCAGTGTCACACATTCATTGTCACACACCCATTGTGACACTCTCACTGTTACACCCACTGTCACACACCCATTGTCACACCCTCACTGTCACACCCACTGTCACACCCTCACTGTCACACACCCATTGTCATACCCACTGTGACACTCTCACTGTTACACCCACTGTCACACATCCATTATCACACCCTCAGTCACACACCCATTGTCACACCCACTGTCACACCTTCAGTCACACCCACTGTCACACACCCATTGTCACACCCACTGTCACACACCCATTGTCACACCCACTGTCACACTCTCACTGTCACATCCACTGTCACACCCTCACTGTCACACCCACTGTCACACCCATTGTCACACCCACTGTCACCTCACTGTAACACCCACTGTCACATCCTCACTGTCACATCCCCTGCCACACACCACCATCACACCTCACTGTCACATCTTCACTGTCACATCCCCTGTCACACACCACCATCACACCCTCACTGTCACACCCTCACTGTCACACCCACTGTCACCCACATCCATGTCCACACTCCAAGAATGTTCACTGTTTTGATAGGTGAGTATTTGTGATCCATTTTTTAAAATCTTTACAGAATTTTAAAACACCAAGCAGCCCCCCCTGGATGTTTGTCATGCACCTCATGAAGTAATGGCCAGACTTCAAAGGTCTTTTCGAAACTATGTCTTAATGGTGCAATTCATCTCTTTTAGCTTGAGTTCATAGTTTGTTTTTTTAAACAAGAAATATGGCTAAAAGATGCATTTGTTCTTATAGAGAATACAGCCTATTGCTGTGAGCATGTCCTAAACTCCATACGTAACCCACTTCATCTGTATCCACCAGCAGCAATAGGCTAGTGGTTTTACTTGCTTCTCCATAGCCTAAACATCAGGAATGGGAGATCCAGTTTAACAAGTGAAAGCTGTTTAATCTCCTAGTTTAGTAATCACATAATGAAACTAAAAAGCATTTTGGAAGAAGCATGCTTTACAGGTCCTGCAACTGACCTAAGATCTGCAACATTATGTGATTTGGATTGGACCGTGCTTTCACTCTTTACTCAGAGCATAACTCTAAAATTCATGGCTTGTTCTGCCAGAGTTTGAAGTTGAATTATATAGTCAGTTGACTGTCTTGCCTTGGGAAGATGCTTACAGAAGGTCAACTAGTGCTAGATTTGCTGTTGGTAGGTGCCTTGCTGTTGTTTGTTGCTTCTAGGCATGGAGCCCTAAAAAGGAAACAATTCCCTCCAAATTTTTAGTATTAACCTGTCTACCTGCATAACATTTTAGTACATGTATATTTCCTATTTTTCCTACTTTACTTCGTTTTGTATGCATAATACATATACTGAGTTAGAGTGGTCATGTCATTAGTTTTCTTCTGCTTAAACCTGTGAAAATCTGGTTTAGATTTGATCTTCAGTAACCCATGCTTGTCGTAAGAGGCGACTAATGGGATCGGGTGGTCAGGCTCGCTGACTTGGTTGACACATTATCATCGTATCCCAAATGAGTAGATTGATGTTCATTTTGTTGATGACTGGATTGTCTGATCCAGACTCAATTATTTACAGACCACCGCCATATAGCTGGAATATTGCTGAGTGTGGCCTAAAATTAAACTCACTCACTCACTCACTCTTTTGTTTAAGGATATTTCTAAAAGATTGCATATTTATTTGCAGACTATTAGCTAAAATTGTATCCCAAAGTTCTTCACAAACAGCAACAAGTAATAATAATAATAATAATAATAGTGGATTTGTATTGCGCTTTTCCATACTTGGATATTATGCTCAAAGCGCAAAATGAGATAATCATCTTCTAAATCTACTATATATACAGGACAAGTTCTCAGAGATGCATCAATATTTTGCTACCTTCCAGTTATATTCTTTAGATGTAGAGCAGTAAATTTGATACGAAATTTGTAAAATTTAAGTTTTAAATTTGAAGATAGATACCTTTTGGCTCATAAAGGCTCATATCCCGTAAATAACTTATATCATAAACTGTTTTCAAGAGTTGATGTCCAATATCACATGTTGCTAATCTGTCCATTTTATAACCGATGCAGATCCCAATGTATTCCATCCTATTTCTACAGCCCACCTTCAATTGTCTAATTTCGAACCCTTATGAAGATACAAAATATTTATGTTAACATGATTGTATTATCATTTATAATATTTCAACTCTACACACCATGACAATGTTGTATTACCTGTTGTACTCTTGGCCACATGGCCTTCAATTCTGAATAAAGTGATCTGAAATCTATATGAATGACATAAACTATCACCTCACTGACAGTACTGTGTTTACTTTCATAGCTAAATTTCAACAACATATGTACAAATCTTCTTCTTATCCTTTAAAAGTTTAGTATCAGCTTGTTTAAACACCCAGAAGCCCAGCCTGCCCCATACACTGCCTTACTATACTGTTTCAAAGGGCCCAGTTGTAACGCTATTCTATAGTAAATATATATGGTGTATGACTATGTAACATTGTCTCCCAGGTCACTCACAACCACACTGTGTCCCTACTCATATGTAGGCTAGGCTGTCAAACCGGTCTTCCCCTCGTCCCCCCTCATCCTCCACCCTCCCCCAGCCCAGTGCCAGCTCAAGCGTGAGGGCATTCAGAGCCACCCATTCATACAAGTTTACCTCTCGATCGGCCAAGCTGTCAGGCATTCCTACCTGTGCTTGGATCTACCTGGGGTGATTGTTTGAATTACTTGCTGTTAATGATCTTTTGTACAGGTAGGCTTCTCTCTCAGTTCATTTCATTACATCTGCATGTAATCAATGGTTATGAGCTTATTGCGTTGAAGTTAGGTTAAAGTTTTGTTTGTTTGCAGGGTTTTGTGTTTCCCACATAACTGTTGTGCTTTCTGTCTTGACTCAGGACAGTGTATGTGAATCAGTGCAAATATCCTCCTGGTCAATACTGGACTTAACAGGAGGATGGTTTACCTGGATCATCAGGTCACTGCTGACAGGATTATACAGGTATGTTTCTACCTGTTGATGGACACTTGTCACTGTAGTGCAGGTCTGTCCTCCACCTGTCATCTGTTGGGATCTGTCTGACATGTGTAGTTGTTGTATCACATTGATACACATGTAGTCTTGTAGCTTGTGTCAGCATAACAAGTGTGTGGTGTGCTGACTGGTGTGGTGTCTTGTGTGTGTTGTTTGGTAGTGTGTGGGGTGTGTGTTGTTTGGTGTGTGTGTGTTTGGTAGTGTGTGGGTGTGTGTTGTGTTGGTTGTGTGTGTGGGGTGTGTTTGGTAGTGTGTGTGTGTGTGGCAGTGTGTGGGTGTGTGTGTTGTTTGGTAGTGTGGGGGGTGTGGTGGTGGTATGTGTGTGTGTGTGGTTGTGTGTGTGTGGTTTTGTCATTGTGTGTGGTTTGGTTTGGCAGTGTGTGTGTTGTGTGTGTGGTTGTGTGTGTGTGTTGTGTTCATGTGTGTGGTTTGGTGTGTGGCCAGTGTGTGTGTGTTGTATGTGGTGTGTGTTTCTGTTGTATTGTATGTGTGTGGTGTGTTGTTTAGTGTGTGTATTGTATGTGTGGTGTGGCCAGTGTGTGTTGTATTGTAGTGTGTGTGTGTGGCCAGTGTGTGTGTTGCATTGTATGTGTGGTTTGGTGTGTGGCCAGTGTGTGTGTGTATTGGTTGTGTGTTGTGTGTGGTTTGGTGTGTGGCCAGTGTGTGTGTTTTTGTGTGTGTTGTATTGTATGTGTGGTGTGTGTTGGTGTGGTGTGTTGGGTATTATGTGTATGAAGTCAACTTCACTTATAGTGATCTTAGAAAAACCCAAACAGTGCTACTGCTGTAATTATTCCTACTTTATCTTCAGTTAATGACAGAAAATTGGAATGATTTAGCTTTTTTCTTCACGAGTTGCGCAGATGAAACTGTTATACTTTCACGGTATTTAAAAACTCCACAATTAACTGGAAAACACTCCTAAAAGTGGGATCACAAACTGAAGTCATTCCTCATATCTATCTCGCCTGAATTTGTTATACATTGTTTGATTTTTTTTTTAATTTCCCAGATTCTAGTCTTACAGAAATAGTTTACGTTAGCCTTTATGACAGTATTTTAATGAGCTTCAGAGAGACAGTAAGCACCTCTGAACATCACGTGTCATGAAGGCGTAGTGCATTCATTGTGACAACATACATATCAAGTGACACACACAACATTCTTTACCACAGAGTCATGTTGTCACTACAATAGACTCTATACCTTTCTCCTAAATGCCTTCCTCCTTACAAACCTTAATTGCCACCATATTGGTCATTCCAACAACACGCCCACATCAATGAATAGCGCACATGGCCCCATGTTCCCAGAAATGTGTGTGTAGAATTTCCTGTCATTCACATAGCCTATTTATAAGTACCTTTAATATTTTATGTCAGTAAATTGCTGTAGTGAAACTACTATCTTATCGGGGGAAAAGGACTGGAATGGATCATCCTCCCGTAGTTCCTTCAGTTGATGTGAAAGTATACAATAATGCCCTACACCCAGAGTCCCATTGTCTGACTGTTCCAGACTGTTTAACCCATTAATAAGGATTGCTTGGACTGTGATCTGCAGTTGTATCACATTCCTACATGTGGTATGTTGTCTTGTATCTTATGTCAGCATGATAACAAGTGTGTGGTGTGGTGTATTCAGGTGGTGGTAGTGGGTATATAACACATTGGTCACCCTGTGTGATGTGTGTTTATATTCCTAGTGTAGGGTGTATAACACATGTGGTCCCCCTGTGTGATGTGTGTTTATATTCCTAGTGTAGGGTGTATAACACATGGGGGTGTATAACACATGTGGTCACCCTGTGTGATGTGTGTTTATATTCCTAGTGTAGGGTGTATAACACATGTGGTCACCCTGTGTGATGTGTGTTTATATTCCTAGTGTAGGGTGTATAACACATGTGGTCACCCTGTGTGATGTGTGTTTATATTCCTAGTGTAGGGTGTATAACACATGTGGTCACCCTGTGTGATGTGTTTATACCCTGTGTGTATAACACATGTGTCATTGTTTATATTCCTAGTGTAGGTATAACACATGTGGTCATCCTGTGTGATGTGTGTTTATATTTCCTAGTGTATAACACATGTGGTCACCCTGTGTGATGTGTGTTATATTCCTAGTGTAGGGTGTATAACACATGTGGTCACCCACCCTGTGTGATATGTGTTTATATTCCTAGTGTAGGGTGTATAACACATGTGGTCACCCTGTGTGATGTGTTTATATGTGTTGTATTCTATGTGGTTGTAGTGGTGTATAACACATGTGGTCACCCTGTGTGATGTGTGTTTATATTCCTAGTGTAGGGTGTATAACACATGTGGTCACCCTGTGTGATGTGTGTTTATATTCCTAGTGTAGGGTGTATAACACATGTGGTCACCCTGTGTGATGTGTGTTTATATTCCTAGTGTAGGATGTGTAACACATGTATAACACACCCTGTGTGATCACCCTGTGTGTGATGTGTGTTTATATTCCTAGTGTAGGTGTATAACACATGTGGTCACCCTGTGTGATATGTGTTTATATTCCTAGTGTAGGGTGTATAACACATGTGGTCACCCTGTGTGATATGTGTTTATATTCCTAGTGTAGGGTGTATAACACATGTGGTCACCCTGTGTGATGTGTGTTTATATTCCTAGTGTAGGATGTATAACACATGTGGTCACCCTGTGTGATGTTTGTTTATATTCCTAGTGTAGGGTGTATAACAACCAGAGACATGAGAGCACAAAACACAACAACATGAGACACAATATCGAGAGACCCAACAACATGAGACACAATATCGAGGAACCCAACAACATGAGACACAATATCGAGGGACGCAGCAACATGAGACACAATATCAAGGGAACCAATAACTTGAGACACAATATCAGGGGATCCTACAACATCAGACGCAATATCAGGGGATCCAACAACATGAGACGCAAAGTCGAGGGATCCATTAACATGAGACACAATATCAAGGGATCCAAAAACATGAGACGCAATATCAGGGGATCCAATAACATGAGACACAATATCGAGAGATCCAACAACATGAGACACAATATTGAGGGACCCAACAACATGAGACACAATATCGAGGGACCCAGCAACATGAGACACAATATTGAGGGACCCAACAACATGAGACACAATATCGAGGGACCCAACAACATGAGACACAATATCGAGGGACCCAACAACATGAGACACAATATCGAGGGACCCATCAACATGAGACACAATATCAAGGGATCCAATAACATGAGACACAATATCAAGGGAACCAATAACTTGAGACACAATATCAGGGGATCCTACAACATCAGACGCAATATCAGGGGATCCAACAACATGAGACACAATATCGAGGGATCCAACAACATGAGACACAATATCGAGGGCCCCAACCACATGAAACACATTATCGAGGGATCCAACAACATGAGACACATTATCGAGGGATCCAACAACATGAAACACAATATCGAGGGCCCCAATAACAAAAGACACTATATTTGAAGACACTACAATGCAACGCACAATAGCACAAGGCACATAATGCTCAATGTCCGAGTGTGACGTAACAGTGAGCCAAATTTGTTAAATTGTTTGGTCAATGTCTTCACTGTCAGAATGTAAAACAACCATGGACCTAAGTTTCACTACAGAAGAAATATACCTAGTGTATGATGATATTTCTTATGAAAATATTTGACTCATGCAAGAATGTGTTTTGAAATTATTTGACACATTGTTTTGAAATGATTGTTAGAAGTGCTCTAGCTACCTGGTATCAAGATGATCGGCCTTGCAGTAGCATCTTAATTATCAATAGATCTAAACACTTGGGTAGCTGAAAGGCATAATTATGAGACTTCTGAGTTCATTAGGCCAGCAACAATCTGCTTGTGACCACAGTAGGTCTATATCTAGCCTCCTCCACACCCCATAAAGTGGTGTAATGGGCTTTGTACCCCCAGGCTGTACTGTAGGACTAGATGGGGGTGACACAGACTGGTACATGACCTGGACAGTGCTGACTTAATGTACAATGTTAATTGATATGTTACTAACCCACCAGGACAAGTGTCTTCAGTGTTACGTGTGACGCAATATTCAATCTCTGCATCTCTGTGTGACAAGCTGGATAATGGCACCCCATGTGTACTGTGAATGTTCAGTGTAGATTCGGACGCCATCACTAGCTTGATCAAAAAGAATTTTTAGATTGGTTCAATTTAAAATAATTCATAATATACTGAGTACCAATAACTTGTTATTTAAGATGGGATATGTTGAATCCCCAGCATGTTCTTTATGTAATGACCCTCTTGAGACACACCTCATACAGGTAACATCAACCACTTCCCCTCATACTGGCAGTCAGGTGTCAAATTCTGTAAATGGAATGATGATTCATCTGAATACTCTGCCATTCTTCATGGAGTGCCTGTGTCAATCCTGCAGATTTTTAACAGTTCATATCGGTGCTCCTTTCTTCCAGGCCATGGTCATGTTTTGATGGTGCTGTTTTGCAAATAGGTGCTGACAGCCCAACCCGAACCCAAACTGTGTATTACACTTTATTGACATCAGTGTTACATTAGATATGTTGATGTATTTTAACACTAAAGCTGACAACAGGCATGATAGGGTGCATGGATGTCCCAATAGGTCAACGCTTTTGGATACCAGAAACCTATGATCATAAATTCCAACTCTGACTGAAATAGTGTTCAAAGTAGTGCTAAACTGAGCCCACTCTCTGTGTTTAACAGACCACTCCCTTTAGTCAGACTAGAACTGTGTGACGTCATATCATACTTTGTCCATTGTTTCTAACCTTTTGTATGGATGTAGTATTGGACCTTGAGACGTCATATCATACTTATGTGCATTGTTGGCTCCTTTCCTTTTTTTGGTTTTTGACAGTCTCTGAATCATCAGCCAGACACTTGCTATTGTGCATAGCTATTGTGCATGTATTATTGGCTGTTTAAGCTGGCAATTTGTACAATAGGAGCAAATGTTCAATGAAACTGACTAGTGGCAACCGGTTCCTTGGTCAGAATAGATTGCTAATACCCATGATGGGCTCTGTGGGTAAATACTACCCCAGTACCATAATAGAGTAGTTGTCTCCAATTAGGGATTGTGGTCAGAATAGATCCAAGCTCCCCCTGTTTATTGTAAGGGCTGACAGATGTGCGTACCTTGTAGTTGACTATGCTGACTGTCTCCACACCCGGATGGCTGCATGGATCAGTACTCACACTGTCAACCACTAGGCTACCACTCCGCACCCCATATATATTGTAAGGGCTGACAGATGTGCAGTACCATGTAGTTCCACTTGAGGTGACTATGCTGACTGTCTCCACACCCCGATGGCTGCAGGGATCAGTACTCACGCTGTCAACCACTAGGATACCACTCCGCACCCCATATATATTGTAAGGGCTGACAGATGTGCGTACTATGTAGTTCCACTAGAGGTGACTATGCTGACTGTCTCCACACCCGGATGGCTGCATGGATCAGTACTCACGCTGTCAACCACTAGGCTACCACCAGACCCCATATATATTGTAAGGGCTGACAGATGTGCGTACCATGTAGTTCCACTTGAGGTGACTATGCTGACTGTCTCCACACCCCGATGGCTGCAGGGATCAGTACTCACGCTGTCAACCACTAGGATACCACTCAAGACCCCATATATATTGTAAGGGGCTGACAGATGTGCGCATGCATGTAGTTCCACTAGAGGTGACTATGCTGACTGTCTCCACACCCCGATGGCTGCATGGATCAGTACTCACGCTGTCAACCACTAGGCTACCACTCCGCACCCCCTATTTATTGTAAGGGCTGACAGATATGTGTACCATGTAGTTCCACTAGAGGTGACTATGCTGACTGTCTCCACACCCCGATGGTTGCAGGGATCAGTACTCACGCTGTCAACCACTAGGCTACCACTCCGCACCCCATATATATTGTAAGGGCTGACAGATATGTGTACCATGTAGTTCCACTAGAGGTGACTATGCTGACTGTCTCCACACGCAGATGGCTGCATGGATCAGTACTCACGCTGTCAACCACTAGGCTACCACTCCGCACCCCATATATATTGTAAGGGCTGACAGATATGTGTACCATGTAGTTCCACTAGAGGTGACTATGCTGACTGTCTCCACACGCAAATGGCTGCAGGGATCAGTACTGATGCTGTCAACCACTAGGCTACCACTCCGCACCCCATATATATTGTAAGGGCTGACAGATGTGCGTACCATGTAGTTCCACTAGAGGTGACTATGCTGACTGTCTCCAACCCCTATGGTTGCAGGGATCAGTACTCACGCTGTCAACCACTAGGCTACCACTCCGCACCCCATATATATTGTAAGGGCTGACAGATGTGTGTACCATGTAGTTCCACTAGAGGTGACTATGCTGACTGTCTCCAACCCCGATGGTTGCAGGGATCAGTACTGATGCTGTCAACCACTAGGCTACCACTCCGCACCCCATATTTATTGTAAGGGCTGACAGATGTGTGTACCATGTAGTTCCACTAGAGGTGACTATGCTGACTGTCTCCACACCCCGATGGCTGCAGGGATCAGTACTGACGCTGTCCACCACTAGGTTACTAGACTGTGTTTCCGCACCCCCTATTTATTGTAAGGGCTGACAGATGTGCGTACTATGTAGTTCCATTTGAGGTGACTATGCTGACTGTCTCCACACCCAGATGTTTGCAGGGATCAGTACTCACGCTGTCAACCACTAGGCTACCACTCCGCACCCCATATTTATTGTAAGGGCTGACAGATGTGCATACCATGTAGTTCCACTTGAGGTGACTCTGCTGACTGTCTCCACAGCCAGATGTTTGCAGGGATCAGTACTCATGCTGTCAACCACTAGGCTACCACTCCGCACCCCCTATTTATTGTAAGGGCTGACAGATGTGTGTACTATGTAGTTCCACTTGAGGTGACTATGCTGACTGTCTCCACAGCCAGATGTTTGCAGGGATCAGTACTCACGCTGTCAACCACTAGGCTACCACTCCGCACCCCATATTTATTGTAAGGGCTGACAGATGTGCGTACTGTGTAGTTCCACTAGAGGTGACTATGGTGACTGTCTCCACACCCCGATGTCTGCATGGATCAGTACTCACGCTGTCAACCACTAGGCTACCACTCCGCACCCCCTATTTATTGTAAGGGCTGACAGATGTGCTGCATTCATGTAGTTCCACTAGAGGTGACTATGCTGACTGTCTCACACCCCGATGGCTGCATGGATCAGTACTCACGCTGTCAACCACTAGGCTACACTCCGCACTTCTATTTATTGTAAGGGCTGACAGATGTAATGCGTACTATGTAGTTCCACTAGAGGTGACTATGCTGACTGTCTCCACACCCGATGGCTGCATGGATCAGTACTCACGCTGTCAACCACTAGGCTACCACCTCACCCCCTATTTATTGTAAGGGCTGACAGATGTAATGCGTCATGTAGTTCCACTAGAGGTGACTATGCTGACTGTCTCCACACCCCCGATGGCTGCATGGATCAGTACTCACGCTGTCAACCACTAGGCTACCACTCCGCACCCCCTATTTATTGTAAGGGCTGACAGATGTGCGTACTATGTAGTTCCACTAGAGGTGACTATGCTGACTGTCTCCACACCCCGATGGCTGCATGGATCAGTACTCACTCGCTGTCAACCACTAGGCTACCACCAAGACCCCCTATTTATTGTAAGGGCTGACAGATGTATTATGTAGTTCCACTAGAGGTGACTATGCTGACTGTCTCCACACCCCGATGGCTGCATGGATCAGTACTCACGCTGTCAACCACTAGGCTACCACTCCGCACCCCCTATTTATTGTAAGGGCTGACAGATGTGCGTACTATGTAGTTCCACTAGAGGTGACTATGCTGACTGTCTCCACACCCCGATGGCTGCATGGATCAGTACTCACGCTGTCAACCACTAGGCTACCACTCCGCACCCCATATATATTGTAAGGGCTGACAGATGTGCGTACCATGTAGTTCCACTAGAGGTGACTCTGGTGACTGTCTCCACACCCAGATGGCTGCATGGATCAGTACTCTACGCTGTCAACCACTGGTTACCTCACCCAAACAGCTGCAACATTAACCTTGTAAAACAACATTTACTCAGTCCACATCAGTACAAATGAATGAACATTTTCATTTCTATCTGCCACTGAGCTTGACATGTTTGAGTGATCTATAACAGAGTGTCACTCATATGGGTTGTTGTGAGCTGTTATCTCTTGGGTGCATGCCAGCTTTGATACCTTCAAACGGTGAGTGTTTGATTGAAACTAAAGGAACTTTTCATGATACTTTATGACATTAATAAATCTTTTTTTTCTTCTCCTTATGTCTGCAATGACATCAAGTCTTGTTTGGCCATTTTGTGGTCTTATTTGAAGGGCAGGACATGCAGTACATGTTTGATATCTTTCCTAATCTCAACTGCCATAGAGATCCTCTTGAAGAGTAGGACCCAAGTGTCCCATGCTTGTGTCACTGTGGTGATTTCTTTCCTGAATAGTACCCATGTACCCAATGCTTGTGTCACTGTGGTGATTTCTGTTTGACTTAACAGTGTTATTTGACAGTGTGACTTAACAGTGTTATTTGACTGGGTGACTTAACAGTGTTATTTGACAGTGTGACTTCACTGTGTTATTTTGACTGAATAGTACCCTTGTAATAGTGTTATTTGACAGTGTGACTTAACAGTGTTATTTGACTGGGTGACTTGAATGGGTGACTTAATAGTGTTATTTGCTTGTCTGACTTGACTGTGTGATTTCTGTGTGACTTAACAGTGTGACTTGACAGTGTTATTTGACTGGGTGACTTAACAGTGTTATTTGACTGGGTGACTTGACAGTGTTATTAGACAGTATGACTTGACAGTGTTATTTGACTGGGTGACTTGACAGTGTTATTTGACTGTGTGACTTGACAGTGTTATTTGACTGTGTGACTTGACAGTGTTATTTGACTGTGTGACTTGACAGTGTTATTTGACAGTGTGACTTGACAGTGTTATTTGACTGGGTGACTTGACAGTGTTATTTGACTGGGTGACTTAACAGTGTTACTTGACTGTGACTTAACAGTGTGACTTGACAGTGTGACTTGACTGTGTGACTTGACTGTGTGACTTGACAGTGTTATTTTGACAGTGATTTGACAGTGTGACTTGACTGTGTGACTTGACAGTGTGTGACAGTGTGAGTGTGACCTGACAGTGTGTGACTGAGACAGTGTGACTTGACTGTCATTTGATTGTGTGACTTGACTGTTGATTTGACAGTGTGTGTGACTTGACAGTGTGACTAGACAGTGTGACTTGACAGTGTGACTTGACAGTGTGACTTGACTGTGTGACTTGACAACAGTATTGTTAATCCATCATCAGTCATTCTGTCTGGAAAATGTAGGTTGGCTGTGGAACTAGAGTGTGGACATTTACGTGGCCAGACCAGTACAGACTCACTCACTCTACACCTGCAACAGAGGTATGAGTTTATCAAAGAAGCCCCTATGCATGTGTTAGTTTGAGGTAAGGTGTATAATTGGTAGGACTGATAAAACTGAAGATTACAGTAAATATAGTAGAGATTTGACCCAGTTTTGAAATGACAACGAAAACATGTTAACATGCCATATAAACCAATCACTTGTCATTTGTGTGGACACAGTGATTATACCTATAACACACTAAGAGATATTTTCAGGGCACACCCAAACCCCTCCACAGGTCAGTGATAAATCAAACATCATGTGACAGAATTCTATAAGTTTTTTAAGCCAGTTATTTGAGATAAGAAAAATGGTGATTTTGTAGTGTAACATTGCATGATATTCTTGAATATTGTTATTTATGACAGACAAATCATTCAATTTATATTTCAGTGTGTAAATTTCAAAATTATAGCTTTTTGTATTATACACTCTTCAAAAAAAGAAAGACATTGGCCAAAAATAAGGAAATGTATTAAACGTATTTAAATATACATAAGTCGACACCGTCGTCGTCAGTCAGTAGTAGTCGTGTCAGGACAGGTCCAACTTTTGGTCAATGTGCTCGAATTCCAGCTTCTCTCAGAAGATTTCTGATGGTTTGGTCAGAAATTCTTCGGAGACCAGGCACCTGTCCTGCAGTGTCTGTTGCTGTAGCAAATCGGTGACGTAGGTGAAACACCCGGATGAATCAGTCCTGAGCAGGAGTGGTCACTCTTGGTCTTCTATTGTTGGGATAATTTTGGGTCAAATTGAAGCAGGTAGATCGATGTCATGATCGAGATATGGTGCTGTGGTGGACATTTAAGTGTCTTGCAACGGCAGACTGGGACTCTGCTTCCAAACGTCAAATGGCGATATTTCAGTCAGTAGCATTCAATCTTGGCATTTTGTATCTTCGTTTACGTCGTAAATTTCATAATGAAATGATGAATTTGGTTTGGCCTTTTGTTTCTACTCATGTGTCCGACACATTGCACATGCATTACGAGGAAACATTTTTCTGCATGCACTTTTCATGTATCGTTTTCATTTCTTATGAGAAACGTTTAGGGACCGTTCATAAATTATGGCTAGGGGGGGGGGGGAGTGATGATGATTTTTATGGAGACGCATGTACAATGTGAATTATCCCCCCTAAACTTTATGTACAAAATAAGTGACCCCCATGCATGTCATGTACAAATCAATGACCCCAACTCCCCTTCCCATAATTTCTAAGCATAATTTTATACATATTTTTATGTACAAAATTGCTGACCCCCCCTAATACGTGTGTTGATGACCCCCCTAGCTCCCCAGAACAAAATGGGTGACCCCCCACTTAAAATCATCATCACCCCACCTAGCCATAAATTTTGAACGGTCCCTTACAAACATATGTTGGGATGCATTTTCAAACATGGGAATCATCTTAATGATGATTGCTGTCAAAATTTATCAAAATGAACTGCTGAAAACGCCCATGCGTTTCTTGTTTTTAAAGAGTGTAGCTAAACTTTGCTAATCAAATGGATGACACAAGAGTTAATGGGTTTTTGTGTGTGAGGAAATTGTCTCGGCCTCATCTAAAAATATGCAAATATAGCCTCATAAGCTCTCCTTCATTACTCCCCTGCAAACGATGCTGTTCATAAAGAAAGGGCTTCTAGTATTGAGTGACTTGGTGGTCTTTCATTAAATATTTCAAGCACTGGATTGCTTGTTTCCATCATGACTATTTCCCAGCTACAAATAACTTGGCATGTTTCATTGCATTGGATGTGGAATATACCACATTTGGTTTATAGAGAATATGTTAACACATAATTTCTGTGAGACAAGTTGACCTCATTGTGATTGTCAATGTAGTTTTCAACATTAGGATCAAAGTCTCTCACAGCCAAGCAATGATTTACTGTCTACAACTAGTTTGACCACAGAGTGGGTTGTTACTTAATAGCAGATGTATATCATTGTGGTCGTTCAAGTAACTTATATTCTGGCTGGAGGTGTCACCTTCATGCTGTCAGTGTGACCTCCACAACGTGCTGTCGATAGGATCTATGTGTTGTTTATACCATGAACCAGTTCTCTGTGGCTTCAGGTAACCCCCTCGATAGGAAATCTGCGTGTTGTTTATACCCGAACCAGTTCTCTGTGGCTTCAGGTAACCCCATCGACAGGAAATCTGCGTGTTGTTTATACCCGAACCAGTTCTCTGTGGCTTCAGGTAACCCCATCGATAGGAAATCTGTGTGTTGTTTATACCCCGAACCAGTTCTCTGTGGCTTCAGGTAACCCCTCGATAGGAAATCTATGTGTTGTTTATACCCCACTGAACCAGTTCTCTGTGGCTTCAGGTAACCCCATCGATAGGTAAATCTATGTGTTGTTTATACCCTCGAACCAGTTCTCTGTGGCTTCAGGTAACCCCATCGATAGGAAATCTGTGTGTTGTTTATACCCCGAACCAGTTCTCTGTGGCTTCAGGTAACCCCATCGATAGGAAATCTGTGTGTTGTTTATACCCCGAACCAGTTCTCTGTGGCTTCAGGTAACCCCTCGATAGGAAATCTGTGTGTTGTTTATACCCCAAACCAGTTCTCTGTGGCTTCAGGTAACCCCATCGATGGGAAATCTGCGTGTTGTTTATACCCTGAACCAGTTCTCTGTGGCTTCAGGTAACCCCATCGATAGGAAATCTGTGTGTTGTTTATACCTGAACCAGTTCTCTGTGGCTTCAGGTAACCCCCTCGACCCCATCGATAGGAAATCTGTGTGTTGTGTTGTTTATACCCCCCGAACCAGTTCTCTGTGGCTTCAGGTAACCCCTCGATAGGAAATCTGTGTGTTGTTTATACCCTGAACCAGTTCTCTGTGGCTTACCCCAACCAGGTAACCCCTCGATAGGAAATCTGTGTGTTGTTTATACCCTGAACCAGTTCTCTGTGGCTTCAGGTAACCCCTCGATAGGAAATCTGTGTGTTGTTTATACCCCGAACCAGTTCTCTGTGGCTTCAGGTAACCCCCTCGATAGGAAATCTGCGTGTTGTTTATACCCGAACCAGTTCTCTGTGGCTTCAGGTAACCCCTCGATAGGAAATCTGCGTGTTGTTTATACCCGAACCAGTTCTCTGTGGCTTCAGGTAACCCCATGGATAGGAAATCTGTGTGTTGTTTATACCCTCGAACCAGTTCTCTGTGGCTTCAGGTAACCCCTCGATAGGAAATCTGTGTGTTGTTTATACCCCAACCAGTTCTCTGTGGCTTCAGGTAACCCCATCGATAGGAAACATGTGCTCTTGTTTATATTTCCTGTTTTATACCCTGAACCAGTTCTCTGTGGCTTCAGGTAACCCCATCGATAGGGAAATCTGTGTGTTGTTTATACCCGAACCAGTTCTCTGTGGCTTCAGGTAACCCCCTCGATAGGAAATCTGTGTGTTGTTTATACCCTGAACCAGTTCTCTGTGGCTTCAGGTAACCCCATCGATAGGAAATCTGTGTGTTGTTTATACCCCGAACCAGTTCTCTGTGGCTTCAGGTAACCCCCTCGATAGGAAATCTGCGTGTTGTTTATACCCCGAACCAGTTCTCTGTGGCTTCAGGTAACCCCCTCGATTGGCATGCTATGCGTTTCAATAGCCATTTAATTTTTTGAACGATCGCAAGGGCAGGGGTTGAGCTTTCCAAAGTGACAGTATTGTGTGGCATTCATTTGCTCTGTTTCTCACTGACGTCATGGAACGTGGCACGTGCATGCATGTTGGATACATGTCACTAATCTCTGAGTTTAAATCTTTATGTGTCTCCACAGGTTTGATAAATTTAGATTTTAAATTTTTGTATGCACAGTTTCTTTATGTGCCTAGTATATATTGTGGTCTTCTCATGCGCTACCCATAGGAGTTATGCTTGTGTAGGTGGGGGTAATGGCCCGTCAGAGACACTTGTCAGGCATGGACAAGACGAAGCAGCATTTCTTGAGGAAACCTCTGTACCTGTGAATGAAAGACAATCATGTGATAACTGTGTGAATATATTTGGTCGTAAACTGCTTGATTTTTGTTTCTTGCATAACTTTTACATGTTTAACAGTAGAACTCAAGGTGATAAAAGGGAGACTTCACCTATACATCAGAACAAGGATGGAGTGTTGTGGACTACTTCATAAGTTTAATGTTTTATCTGTCTCATAACTTAGTTGTTGACAGTAGAGTTGAATCAGAGCATATGCCTGTAATCCTTTGTTTTAATCTACAACATAGTCAGAATCCTGTAACCAATTCAATGCAAAATGCAGAATGTAACACCAATTTTACATATAAGTAGGATGATAATATGACTCCATTATTCTTAAGCTCAATGAATACGTCAAAAGAACAAGAAAAGAAGGTTCCTGTATGATAATGTCAAAAACTTGTCGAGATTTTGGAAGGAATTAAGAAGTCTCACTCATACAGATATTAGTACTTCAAACATTGAACCATACATGTGGATGAACCATTTTAAGAATGTGTTTAATAGTATAGATCCCCCGTTTTAATGTAGAGTTTAAGGTGTATGATGATAAACTGTATCCTTTAATCGCCAATTACTGATGTAGAAATTCATGATGCCCTCACCCATATAAAGAAAGGTAAATCATCTGGTCATGATCATATTGTTGTTAAAATGTTCTGAAACTCTCATTACTCCGTTTTTAAGAAATTTATTTAATGGAATGTTTGATTTGGCATTATTTCCAGAGCAGTGGACTGAGGCAATTATCATCCCCTTACATAAGAAAGGCAATAAGGATAATCCGGATAATTACAGGGGAATTTCACTTCTCTGTACAATAAGTAAAATATAATGGCCAATTCTTTTATATGGCGCTGAAGTTTGGGGTAATAATAATTTCCTATAAAATTGAAAATGTCCATCTCACTGCATGTAAAAAAAATTTAAATGTCAGTCCACAGACACCAAATGCCATTGTGTATGGTGAGGGTGGCCGATATCCACTGTACATAAATGCACAATGTCGATTTGTAAAATACTGGTTAAAACGTGTCTGTGTGTCAATATAGAATACCAAAGAAAGCTTAAGACATGTTACTTCTATTTTCACATGGTTTTGGGTATGTTTGGTTGCCTCAAGGTGTTGGTGATATTTCAGTTTTTCTTCAAATGTTTAAGAATGTTGCAGTTAATATGTATTTACAGTCATTGAATGGTATTATACAAGAAAGTTTTCGATATAGCGTATATAGACAATATAAAAGCCTACTAGAACAAGAAAAGTATCTGACTCTATTAACAAATAAAAAACAACGAAATATAATGATAAGACTTAGATGTGGAATTTTGAAATTAAAAGTTAACGAGGGAAGGTGGTTGGGAATTGAATTAAGTTAGCAATTATGTCAATTGTATAACACTGGAATTGAAGATGAGTATCATTTTCTCCTTGTATGTGAATACTATAGGAATTTAAGATAGCGTTATCTACAATGTATGTATCACCACAACATTAATATTCAAAAGTTTAGACAGCTAATGAATTCAAATTGTAGTGATGTATTAAATAATTTATGTAGATATGTTTGTCAAAGCTTCATCCAAAGAGAACAATATATTTGAAATCTGTAGCATATATAACATCCATGTACATTGAATGTAATTCATGTTCGATTTAAATGTATTGTACTTAGTGCATATGGCCTTCACATAAATAAACAACTTGACTTGATCTCCCTGATGTTAGCACAGGAACCTCATACTCTTCTCTGTGGCACACATGAATACATGTACACGAGTTACTTTTTTCTCATAACATTAACAATTTTTTGGCAGAGTTAGTTTTCCATTTATATATTAGATATGGATAAATCTAAAGGCAGCAAATGTATCTCGCCCCCCTTGGGTACTACAATTTGACTTGAGCTTTGACTTCAATTTCGTCCTCGCATAAAAGACTCAAGCAAATCAAAATTTATGTGTTGCCTAGCCTGTGATACAAAACATATTTACGTGTTGCCAAACAAATTTACGTGTTGCCTAGCCTGTGATACAAAACAAACTTATGTGTTGCCTAACTAAGCCTGTGGTCCAAAACAAATTTATGTGTTGCCTAGTCTGTGATACAAAACAAATTTACGTGTTGCCTAGCCTGTGGTCCAAAACAAATTTATGTGTTGCCTAACTAAGCCTGTGATACAAAACAAATTTATGTGTTGCCTAGTCTGTGATACAAAACAAACTTACGTGTTGCCAAACAAATTTACATGTTGCCTAGCCTGTGGTCCAAAACAAATTTATGTGTTGCCTAACTAAGCCTGTGGTCCAAAACAAATTTATGTGTTGCCTAACTAAGCCTGTGGTCCAAAACAAATTTATGTGTTGCCTAGCCTGTGATACAAAACAAATTTATGTGTTGCCTAGCCTGTGATACAAAACCAATTTACGTGTTGCCAAACAAATTTACGTGTTGCCTAGCCTGTGGTCGGTTGCCTAGCCTGTGGTCCAAAACAAATTTATGTGTTGCCTAACTAAGCCTCTGATACAAAACAAATTTACGTGTTGCCTAGCCTGTGGTCCAAAACAAATTTATGTGTTGCCTAACTAAGCCTGTGATACAAAACAAATTTACGTGTTGCCTAGCCTGTGGTCCAAAACAAATTTACGTGTTGCCTAACTAAGCCTGTGATACAAAACAAATTTACATGTTGCCTAGCCTGTGGTCCAAAACATATTTATGTGTTGCCTAGTCTGTGATACAAAACAAATTTACGTGTTGCCTAACTAAGCCTGTGATACAAAACAAATTTACGTGTTGCCTAACTAAGCCTGTGATACAAAACAAATTTACGTGTTGCCTAGTCTGTGATACAAAAACAAATTTACGTGTTGCCTAGCCTGTGGTCCAAAACAAATTTATGTGTTGCCTAACTATGCCTGTGATACAAAACAAATTTATGTGTTGCCTAGTCTGTGATACAAAACAAACTTACGTGTTGCCAAACAAATTTACGTGTTGCCTAGCCTGTAATACAAAAACAAATTTATGTGTTGCCTAACTAAGACTGTGATACAAAACAAATTTATGTGTTGCCTAGCCTGTGATACAAAACCAATTTACATGTTGCCTAGTCTGTGATACAAAACCAATTTACGTGTTGCCTAGCCTATGATACAAAACCAATTTACATGTTGCCTAGTCTGTGATACAAAACCAATTTACATGTTGCCTAGTCTGTGATACAAAACCAATTTACATGTTGCCTAGTCTGTGATAGTCTGTGATACAAAACCAATTTACATGTTGCCTAGTCTGTGATACAAAACCAATTTACATGTTGCCTAGTCTGTGATCCAAAACCAATTTACATGTTGCCTAGTCTGTGATCCAAAACCAATTTACGTGTTGTGATACAAAACCAATTTATATGTTGCCTAGCCTGTGATACAAAACCAATTTACATGTTGCCATAAGCCTTGATACAAAACAAATTTATGTGTTGCCAAGTCTGTGATACAAAACAAATTTACATGTTGCCTAACTAAGCCTGTGATACAAAACCAATTTACATGTTGCCTAGCCCTGTGATACAAAGCCAATTTACATGTTGCCTAGTCTGTGATACAAAACCAATTTACATGTTGCCTAGCCTGTGATACAAAACCAATTTACATGTTGCCTAGTCTGTGATACAAAACCAATTTACATGTTGCCTAGTCTGTGATACAAAACCAATTTACATGTTGCCTAGTCTGTGATCCAAAACCAATTTACATGTTGCCTAGTCTGTGATACAAAACAAATTTACATGTTGCCTAACTAAGCCCGTGATACAAAACCAATTTATGTGTTGCCTAGCCTGTGATACAAAACAAATTTATGTGTTGCCAAGTCTGTGATACAAAACCAATTTACGTGTTGCCTAACTAAGCCTGTGATACAAAACCAATTTACAGTTTGCCTAGCCTGTGATACAAAAAACAATTTATGTGTTGCCTAACTAAGCCTGTGATACAAAACCAATTTACGTGTTGCCTAACTAAGCCTGTGATACAAAACCAATTTACATGTTGCCTAGCCTGTGATACAAAACAAATTTACATGTTGCCTAGCCTGTGATACAAAGCCAATTTATGTGTTGCCTAACTAAGCCTGTGATACAAAACCAATTTATGTGTTGCCTAACTAAGCCTGTGATACAAAACAAATTTACGTGTTGCCTAGCCTGTGATACAAAGCCAATTTACGTGTTGCCTAACTAAGCCTGTGATACAAAACCAATTTACGTGTTGCCTAACTAAGCCTGTGATACAAAACCAATTTATGTGTTGCCAAGTCTGTGCAAAACAAATTTATCTTTGAGATAATAAAGTAGTGTTCTAGTCTGTTATGAAGTTTATTTAAAAATAATCTTATTGAATTTAATCTTTTAATTACAGCAATACTGCACGTTTTCTTTTGAAATGTCTCACCTTGAACAAAAGTCTGGTTACATATGAACATCTGACAGGATCATTACTCCTCCCTGTACCATGCCACTGAGTAACGAGTAGTAAAGGTTTTGTGAAACACAAGGTCATGTACAACATCTGACAGGATCATTACTCCTCCGTCTACCATGCCACTGAGAAACGAGTAGTAAAGGTTTTGTGTAACACAAGGTCACGTACAACAAAGGGCGTAAGTGAAAACTACAGCCTGAGGACAGTAAATACATTTCATGCATATTTGAGTGACAAGTATATTTTATCATCATATTTTGTCAGTTAATACCATCCCTTTTGACAAATATGATCATGATGTAATATATGACGACAAAGTAGTATCCTGCTGGTTTCCTGAAGTTGCGAAGCCGTTAACTCACACTGTTCATATACAGTTGTGTTATGTCACGTACTATATCAGTAAACTCTGTGAACCCCATAAAGGTAGTTACTGCAGCACTGTCAATATAAGTGTTATGTCACATACTATATCAGTAAGCTCTGTGAACCCCGTAAAGGTAGTTACTGCAGCACTGTCAATATAAGTGTTATGTCACGTACTATATCAGTAAGCTCTGTGAACCGGGTAAAGGTAGTTACTGCAGCACTGTCATTATAAGTGTTATGTCACAGTACTATATCAGTAAGCTCTGTGAACCGGGTAAAGGTAGTTACTGCAGCACTGTCAATATAAGTGTTATGTCACGGACTATATCAGTAAGCTCTGTGAACCGGGTAAAGGTAGTTACTGCAGCACTGTCAATATAAGTGTTATGTCACGTACTATATCAGTAAGCTCTGTGAACCGGGTAAAGGTAGTTACTGCAGCACTGTCAATATAAGTGTTATGTCACGGACTATATCAGTAAGCTCTGTGAACTGGGTAAAGGTAGTTACTGCAGCACTGTCAATATAAGTGTTATGTCACGTACTATATCAGTAAGCTCTGTGAACTGGGTAAAGGTAGTTACTGCAGCACTGTCAATATAAGTGTTATGTCACGGACTATATCAGTAAGCTCTGTGAACCGGGTAAAGGTAGTTACTGCAGCACTGTCAATATAAGTGTTATGTCACGGACTATATCAGTAAGCTCTGTGAACCGGGTAAAGGTAGTTACCTGTTACTGTCAATATAAGTGTTATGTCACCGGACTATATCAGTAAGCTCTGTGAACCGGGTAAAGGTAGTTACTGCAGCACTGTCAATATAAGTGTTATGTCACGGACTATATCAGTAAGCTCTGTGAACCGGGTAAAGGTAGTTACTGCAGCACTGTCAATATAAGTGTTATGTCACGGACTATATCAGTAAGCTCTGTGAACCGGGTAAAGGTAGTTACTGCAGCACTGTCAATATAAGTGTTATGTCACGGACTATATCAGTAAGCTCTGTGAACAGGGTAATGGTAGTTACTGTGTTGGCAGCACTGTCAATATAAGTGTTATGTCACGGACTATATCAGTAAGCTCTGTGAACCCCGTAAAGGTAGTTACTGTGTTGGCAGCACTGTCAATATGAGTAGGGTTTGGACCATAGTTGTATACATGTAGAGACATAAAATGTTGAATGAATCCAGTCTGGATGACCTGATGGTACAATAAGGTTTGAGATGGGCTATAAATAGACTGTTGTCAAAAGGAAGGCAGGGGAATAGCAGCCGATCCAGGACAAACAGCTCATGTTATGCTCCAGTGACCAGCTGGGCAGGTTGCTTGTTGAGGCATAAATCAAGTAGATTGTTGTCAGTGAACATGTCCCCTGTCAGATACAGGAGTACACTCCCTAACTCAGATACAGTATGGGGACATTGGTGGCAGGAGGGACTGGACATTCATTCTCAGGTAAGTAGTCAGCTGTTTCTTGAAGTGGTCACCTTGTGGCCAGGTAATATTCAGATGTGTCATTGTCTTAAGTGACATGTCATCATAGATGTGAAGTTGTGTGGTCTTACAAATATACATTCAGGTGTGTCCTTGTCTTAGTGACATGTCGTCATAGATGTGAAGTTGTGTTGTCTTACAAATATACATTCAGGTGTGTCCTTGTCTTAGTGACATGTCGTCATAGATGTGAAGTTGTGTGGTCTTACAAATATACATTCAGGTGTGTCCTTGTCTTAAGTGACATGTCATCATAGATGTGAAGTGGTGTGGTCTTACAAATATACATTCAGGTGTGTCCTTGTCTTAAGTGACATGTCATCATAGATGTGAAGTTGTGTGGTATTACAAATATACATTCAGGTGTGTCCTTGTCTTAAGTGACATGTCATCATAGATGTGAAGTTGAGTGGTCTTACAAATATACATTCAGGTGTGTCCTTGTCTTAAGTGACATGTCGTCATAGATGTGAAGTTGTGTGGTCTTACAAATATACATTCAGGTGTGTCCTTGTCTTAAGTGACATGTCATCATAGATGTGAAGTTGAGTGGTCTTACAAATATACATTCAGGTGTGTCCTTGTCTTAAGTGACATGTCATCATAGATGTGAAGTTGAGTGGTCTTACAAATATACATTCAGGTGTGTCCTTGTCTTAAGTGACATGTCGTCATAGATGTGAAGTTGTGTGGTCTTACAAATATACATTCAGGTGTGTCCTTGTCTTAAGTGACATGTCATCATAGATGTGAAGTTGTGTGGTCTTACAAATATACATTCAGGTGTGTCCTTGTCTTAAGTGACATGTCGTCATAGATGTGAAGTTGTGTGGTCTTACAAATATACATTCAGGTGTGTCCTTGTCTTAAGTGACATGTCGTCATAGATGTGAAGTTGTGTGGTCTTACAAATATACATTCAGGTGTGTCCTTGTCTTAAGTGACATGTCGTCATAGATGTGAAGTTGTGTGGTCTTACAAATATACATTCAGGTGTGTCCTTGTCTTAAGTGACATGTCAGTCATAGATGTAAAGTTGTGTGGTCTTACAAATATACATTCAGGTGTGTCCTTGTCTTAAGTCAGTGTAGGAAAGATGTAGAAAATCTAGCCTGTCCACAGGACTGGCAGGTCAAATTTTTTACCAGTCCTGCCAAAATCTAGCCTGTCCTCCAAATATAAATAAAACACAGGTGTGTCAGTAAATATTCAAAAGGTTATGATCATTATATATATGTCATTGGTTTGCTAAAAATATACATTCATGAGGTGTGTCCTTGATCTTTTTAACCCGTCATCCATGTGAAGTTCACCCGTCTCAGATGTTGGGACGGGCTATCTTTCCTACACTGCTTAAGTGGCATGTCATCATAGTTGTGTGGTCTTACAAATATACATTCAGGTGTGTCTCAGGAGGGACTGGACATTCATTCTCAGGTATGTAGTCAGCTGTTTCTTGAAGTGGTCACCTTGTGGCCAGGTAATATTCAGATGTGTCATTGTCTTAAGTGACATGTCGTTATAGATGTGAAGTTGTGTGGTCTTACAAATATACATTCAGGTGTGTCCTTGTCTTAAGTGGCATGTCGTCATAGATGTGAAGTTGTGTGGTCTTACAAATATACATTCAGGTGTGTCCTTGTCTTAAGTGACATGTCGTCATAGATGTGAAGTTGTGTGGTCTTACAAATATACATTCAGGTGTGTCCTTGTCTTAAGTGACATGTCGTCATAGATGTGAAGTTGGGGTTGTGTTGTCTTATTAGAATCATGGTGTTGTACTAGAATTCTTGGAAAGCACAATGTGGACTGGTGATTGAAGGTGATTTTTACCAGGTGATTGAGTTGGATGTTACTGTGTATTTGATGTGGATGTTACTGTGTATTTGATGTGGATGTTACTGTGTATTTGATGTGGATGTTACTGTGTGATGGCCTGCTTTCATTCACTCCTAGTTGTGTGTGTATAGGTTCTGCTTGATACGACTCTACACATCACTCTTGTCCTTCAATGTGATGGCCTGCTCCTACTTGGTGACACAATGGCCCTGACAGTTAGATTCATGAATGTTGTACATCCTTATGTAATACCTGATCTGAAGTGAGTCCCATCAAATGTGTGGATGTCATGTCTTATGGATGTCTCCTGTCACAGATCTTAGCACTTGTCCACCTTCATGCATCACTGCACTTATTTAATGTGTTAATCACCTTCACCATCACATCTCATCAAAGGTCAACAATGGTTACTTTGCTTCAGATACCTTCTCTATCTGCCATCACGTTACAGATATATTGTCCACACTGATGTATCAAGATATTGCAGTGATGATGCAGTACATGAATATAAATATGAGTCCTAGTAACACAAGCTGTATAGACCCGTGAAGATCCGGGGTAGAATAGGTTGCCATAAAAGGCGACTATGCTTGTCATAAGCGGCGACTATCGGGATCGGGTGGTCAGGCTCACTGACTTGGTTGACACATGTCATCTGTTCCCAATTGCGCAGATCGATGCTCATGCTGTTGATCACTGGATTGTCTGGTCCAGACTCGACTATTTACAGACCGCTGCCATATAGCTGGAATATTGCTGAGTGAGGCGTAGAAGTTCTGAACTAAACTCATTCACTCACTCACAAGCTGTATAAGGAAATAGTCGATATCACATATTACACAAATGACAGCTTAATTGCTGCACAGCAGATGAAAAGAGAGGATGGTCTAATACATTTTTCAGATGAAGTACATATTTACAGAATAATATGTCAACAATACTGTGACATGTAAACAATGGAATGACGTCATAGCTTGACACCCTTACATAAACAAAATCTATTTTTAGTAACTCAAGTCAAGATGACTTTTGGTCGGATCTGGGTTGGAGTCAATATGCTTTTTTGTTGATGGTCATGTGACCTGCCTCTAGACCAATCAGGTAGCCGGAAAAATATGCTTATATAATAATATGGGTTATTGGTCTGATGTTGTGATGTTATGGGGTATTGCTCTCATGTGTGTGATGTTACTGTGGTATTGCTCTGATGTTGCTGTGATGTTATGGGGTATTGCTCCTCTGACGTTGGGATGTTATGGGGGTATTGCTCTGATGTTGCTGTGATGTTTGTGTGATGATGTAGCTATCCTATTGCTGGGATGGTGTTGCTGTGATATTTGTTTTGTACAGGTATGTCATGACAGTACAGTTACACCTGTTTTGTACAGGTATGTCATAACAATAACAAATCCCCAAGTCTCTCCTCAATCTTTATGTTCTCCCCATCTCAGTCAGTCTCCCCTCATAACAGCCCCCCACTCCTCTTAGTTTACTTCCCCCTCACTCAGTCTCTGTCTTAGTTGTCCCAATCTTAGTTTCCTCCCCTCATCTTAGTTTCCTCCTCAGTCTCCCCTGTTAATTTCTCCCTTCCTCTTAGTTTCTTCCCACTCCTCTTAATTCCTCCTCCTCAGTCTTCCACTTAGTTTCCTCCCCTCCTCTTAGTTCCCTCTCTTAGTTTCATCCTCCTCTTAGTTTCCTCCCCCTCTTCAGTCTCCCTCTTAGTTTCCTCCCATTCTTCCCAGTTTCCCCCCTCCTCAGCCTCCCCTCTTAGTTTCCTTGCCCTTCTATTAGTTTCCAACCCCTTCTCACTGTTTCCTCTCTTAGTTTCCCCCCTTCTCTTAGTCTCCTCCCTATCCACACAGTTGCTCCTCTTCCTTTTAGTTTCCTCCCCCTTCTCAAAGTCTCCCCTTGTCTTAGTCTCCTCCCTATACTCACAATCGCCTCCTCCTCTTCGTCTCCTCCCAATCCATACAATCTCCTCTTCCTCTTTGTCTCCTCCCCATCCACACAATATCCTCCTCTTCGTCTCCTCCCTATCCACACAATCTCCTCCTCCTCTTCGTCTCCTCCCCATCCACACAATCTCCTCCTCCTTTTCATCTCCTCACTATCCACACAATCACCTCCTCTTCGCGTCTCCTCCCTATCCACAGTCTCCTCCTCCTCCTCTTCTGCCTCCTCCCCCCATCCACACAATCTCCTCCTCTTCTTCATCTCACTCACCCACCTCACACCCTCCTCATTGATCTCCTCCCCATCCACACAATCTCCTCCTCCTCTTCGCCTCCTCCCCATCCACACACCTCCTCCTCCTTTTCGCCTCTCCTCCCTATCCACACTGTTGTTGCTCCCTCTTCTCTTGCTTCCTCCCCTTGTCAGTCTCCCCGTTGTCTTAGTCTCCTCCCTATACTCACAATCTCCTCCTCCCTCTGTCTCTCACCATCCACACAATCTCCTCCTCTTCCTCCTCTCCATCCACACCACCTCTCCCTCTTGTCTCCCCATCCCCATCCACCTCCTCCTCCTGCTCTTATTCTCCTCCCTATCCACACAGTTCCTCCTCTTTCTCTTGGATTTCCTCCTTGTCTGGTCCTCCGTTGTCTTAGTCTCCTCCCCTATACTCACAATCTCCTCCTCCTCTTCATCTCACTATCCACACATCTCTCACCTCTTCGCCTCCTCCTCCATCCCACCTGATCACACCTCCCCTCTTCGTCTCCTCCCCATCCACACAATCTCCTCCTCCCTCTTAAGTCTCCTCCCTATCCACACATTGGTTGCTCCTCTTTCTTAGTTCCTCCCCTTGTCGGTCTCCCGTTGTCTTAGGTCTCCTCCCTATACTCACAATCTCCTCCTCCTCTTACGTCTCTCCTCTATCCACACAGTTGCTCCTCTTTCTCTTGGTTTCCTCCCTTGTCAGTCTCCCCGTTGTCTTAGTCTCCTCCCTATACTCACAATCTCCTCCTCCTCTTCATCTCACTATCCACACAATCTCCTCCTCTTCGTCTCCTCTCCATCCACACAATCACCTCCCCTCTTCGTCTCCTCCCATCCACAATCTCCTCCTCCCTTCCGTCTCCTCCCTATCCACACAGTTGCTCCTCTTTCTCTTGGTTTCCTCCCCTTGTCAGTCTCCGTTGTCTTAGTCTCCTCCCTATACTCACAATCTCCTCCTCTCTTCATCTCCCTATCCACACAATCTCCTCCTCTTAGATCTCCTCTCCATCCACACAATCTCCTCCCCTCTCTTGCGTCTCCTCCCCATCCACACAATCTCCTCCTCCTCTTCGTCTCCTCCCTATCCACACAGTTGCTCCTCTCTTCTCTCTTAGTTTCCTCCCTTGTCAGTCTCCCTTGTCTTAGTCTCCTCCCCATCCACACAATCACCTCCCCCTCTTCGTCTCCTCCCCATCCACACAATCTCCTCCTCCTCTTCGTCTCCTCCCTATCCACACAGTTGCTCCTCTTTCTCTTAGTTTCCTCCCCCTTGTCAGTCTCCCGTTGTCTTAGTCTCCTCCCTATACTCACAATCCTCTTCATCTCACTATCCACACAATCTCCTCCTCTTCGTCTCCTCTCCATCCACACAATCACCTCCCCCTCTTCGTCTCCTCCCCATCCACACAATCTCCTCCTCCTCTTCGTCTCCTCCCTATCCACACAGTTGCTCCTCTTTCTCTTAGTTTCCTCCCCCTTGTCAGTCTCCCGTTGTCTTAGTCTCCTCCCTATACTCACAATCTCCTCCTCCTCTTCGTCTCCTCCCTATCCACACAGTTGCTCCTCTTTCTCTTAGTTTCCTCCCCCTTGTCAGTCTCCCGTTGTCTTAGTCTCCTCCCTATACTCACAATCTCCTCCTCCTCTTCATCTCACTATCCACACAATCTCCTCCTCTTCGTCTCCTCTCCATCCACACAATCACCTCCCCCTCTTCGTCTCCTCCCCATCCACACAATCTCCTCCTCCTCTTCGTCTCCTCCCTATCCACACAGTTGCTCCTCTTTCTCTTAGTTTCCTCCCCCTTGTCAGTCTCCCGTTGTCTTAGTCTCCTCCCTATACTCACAATCTCCTCCTCCTCTTCGTCTCCTCCCCATCCACACTATCTCCTCCTCCTCTTCGTCTCCTCCCTATCCACACAGTTGCTCCTCTTTCTCTTAGTTTCCTCCCCCTTGTCAGTCTCCCCTTGTCTTAGTCTCCTCCCTATACTCACAATCTCCTCCTCCTCTTCGTCTCCTCCCCATCCACACAATCTCCTCCTCCTCTTCATCTCCTCCCTATACTCACAATCTCCCCTTGTCTTTGTCTCCTCCCTATCCACACAGTCTCCTCCTCCTCTTCGTCTCCTCCCCTCCACACAATCTCCTCCTCCTCTTTGTCTCCTCCCTATCCACACAATCTCCCCTACCTTGTCTCTCTTCCCCCTCCTCACACTCATCTGACAATAATTGTATGGTGTTTCTGCAGATGAATAATTATGTAATATACAAAGGTATGTCTGGCATGTCAGTTTAGTCAGGTTTAATAGCTACAATGTGCACCTGATACCCTGAAGACTTTACATGATACAACTGTGTGAGTGGAGTTTGGAGAACATGCAGATGTGATGCTTAGTCTGTCTCCCAGTCCTTGAACTGTACTATTGTCCCTTCTGGAAAGCCCTTTCTGCTTTGCGGGAGCCTTAAATGATGCAAGTCTTGACTTTCCTGAAGTAATCTCCCTACTCAGTGGTGGCTCCTTTTCATGGCATGTTTTGTTTCTGTCAAAATGATAAACAGTCTAGAGTGATGCTCTGAAACATTTAGCTCTACTTAAATGTAAATGCACTTGAGTGGTAAGCCAGTTAAATGTAAGATAGACGTTTATGATCAGTGCCTACTCACAGAAGCCACAATGGAAGAATTTTTAATCCTCAGGAATTGCAATAAACTTGATATAAATATTTTCTCGTGCAAATATGTAACAAAAAAAAATTGAAACTGTGTTTGAATTCACTTAAGACAAGTTTGGGGTGATGGAGCAATCTTGACACTATATTCGTCTTGGCATTTTGACCGAGACTATCATTTTTCAAAATTGTGATTATTAATGCTTAAACACAAATTGACTTATGCAGGTACTTGCTCAGGAGATGACTCATTTCAAAGTCTGCTTGTAACATATATTACCTGAACACAGACTTCCATGCTAAAGGTTCTTCCTCTTCATGTAGCTTACATATTTCGTCAAGTATCACCTCTGAGGCTTGATTAAACAAAGAATGCATCAAGCTCTAAAGTCAGTCTCTGCGTAAATCTTGTTCCCAGGATTAGTGTGACTCTTACTATTACAGCCTAGTCTTGTGTGAGTAGAAGCACATTGTAGTTTAAATCCGTGAAGGACTGATGTGGTAATTACCATGGGCAACTGATAACACTCACATGTCGTCACAGTCAGTACAGTACTGACTGTAGATAATGGCAGCTTGTACTCAATGGTGGCTACACTATAATTAATGTTGGTGGGGTTTCATGTTATTGTGCAGAAAGGAAATTTCCCATGGATGTGTAGGTAATGAAAGTTTTCATATTCAGTTACATGTGGGGAGCATAGGTCACCAGTAACAGATTTGGTTGACTGAATCTCCTGTGTGTGTTGTTCATGATTTCCTTGATTGCATCTCCTGTGTGTGTTGTTCATGATTTGGTTGATTGCATCTCCTGTGTGTGTTGTTCATGATTTGGTTGATTGCATCTCCTGTGCATGTTGTTCATGATTTGGTTGATTGCATCTCCTGTGCGTGTTGTTCATGATTTCCTTGATTGCATCTCCTGTGCGTGTTGTTCATGATTTCCTTGATTGCATCTCCTGTGCGTGTTGTTCATGATTTGGTTGATTGCATCTCCTGTGCATGTTGTTCATGATTTCCTTGATTGCATCTCCTGTGCGTGTTGTTCATGATTTCCTTGATTGCATCTCCTGTGGTGTTGTGCATGATTTGGTTGATTGCATCTCCTGTGCGTGTTGTTCATGATTTCCTTGATTGCATCTCCTGTGCATGTGTTGTTCATGATTTCCTTGATTGCATCTCCTGTGCGTGTTGTTCATGATTTGGTTGATTGCATCTCCTGTGCGTGTTGTGCATGATTTCGTTGATTGCATCTCCTGTGCGTGTTGTTCATGATTTGGTTGATTGCATCTCCTGTGCGTGTTGTGCATGATTTGGTTGATTGCATCTCCTGTGCATGTTGTTCATGATGATGATTGCATTCCTTGATTGCATCTCCTGTGCGTGTTGTGCATGATTTTGATTGATTGCATCTCCTGCATGTTGTTCATGATTTGGTTGTTGCTGTGTTGTTCATGATTTCCCTTGATTGCATCTCCATGTTGTGCGTGTTGTCTCATGATTTGTTGTTGTTGATTTGGTTGATTGCATCTCCTGTGCGTGTTGTTCATGATTTGGTTGATTGCATCTCCTGTGCATGTTGTTCATGATTTCCTGTGCATGTTGTTTGATTGCATCTCCTGTGCGTGTTGTTCATGATTTGGTTGATTGCATCTCCTGTGCATGTTGTGTTGTTCATGATTTGTTCATGATTTTGATTGCATCTCCTGTGCGTGTTGTTGCATGATTTCCTTGATTGCATCTCCTGTGCGTGTTGATTGCATGATTTGATTTGATTGCATCTCCCTGTTGTGCATGTCTTGTTGCATGATTTGTGCATGATTTTTTAGTGCATCTCTCAGCGTGTTTGTGCATGATTTATTTTAGTGGTAGCTGTATGATGTCATTATTCAATTATGTGTTTGATTGTGTGATAGCTGTATGATGACATAATTGTTTATGGACATGGTCGATGCATGTATATAGTCATTATCCATGGATAAAGTTTAGATGTTGAACTAACTTGCATGTTTTGTTTATCAACATGAACTTCTGTTCAAGTGGGTACACTATCGACTACAGATGATTCACTTGTTATACCCCCATCACACCAAACACGTTCTCAGTACGTTCTTGAAAACTGTTCGGATCCGCTGTTAACAGTCTCTATAAGTACTTATGAGGTGAGGTGAAATTGGGTTTAACGTCGTACTTGAGAATATTTCGCTCATTTGACGACGTGCATGCATGTGTATGTGTATGTGAGGCTGCTTGTACTAGCCCAGACTTAAGCTGGTTTTATAGTGCTAGCTCACTGAGATACCACGGCGCAGTGAAACATGAATACCCCACTCAGACACATTATATTGACTCCGAGCCGACCAGTCCTTGTTGTATCCATAAATGCCGAGCGCCAGGCAGGGACCAACAAGTACCATATTTTAACGTCTTTTGGTATGACGTGGTCAGGGATCAAACCCGCGACCTTCCGCTCTCCCGGGCGGAAGCTCTAACCACTACACCACGGAGGCGGTCTATAAGAACTTATGGACAGGCTTGATCGGACTAGGGATGGAAGGGTGCTCCAGAACATTGAACATGTCCATCGTTCTACTTGTTCTAAAATGGGATGGAGTGACAACGTACTTAAAACGAGATTGCAGTCTTATGAACGGAATTGCCACATGACAAATGGAAATGCTGTACTTCAATCTTACTGGGGACGTGTGCGGACGTAGTGCAGTCGGGGATCAGTTGCAATACAGTTGTACATAGTTTCAACCACATCCATCCTGTTCGCAGACCGAACTCAACCACATTACGTCCTTAGTTAGTTGCTATTCTGTGCAATTATGTTCAAAACAAAGTGAATTGTTCTGAAGAAGTTTGCAATATGTTTCTACACAGTTTTAAAAGTTCACAATGAGTTCTCACAAAGTTCTTTCTATGTCAACACCGTGTGCAGTACCATATGACAAGTAAGGGTATAAATACATGCGTTTTTAACACATTCATCATTTGGGATAGAGATTTCTACCTGTGAAACATGAACAAGTTTGCAGGTGTCAACATGTTGAATGCTGGTTTGCTGCATTTTTTATTGGAAGCAGAGCAAGAGTACATTGAGTTGGTAGAGCACGAAAGGAGGAAAGGAACAAAAACTTGTTGGGTGAGAAACTGGCTTAAACCTTAGAGGCAAAATAGCTGTGGGACATTGTCATCAGCTGATGGAGGAGGTCCACCTTGATGGTCGTGAATGGAAATGGGCAAGAACATGCTGGGTACTTATAGAAATTGGGCCTGCACGTGATTGCTATTATCAGAGCTACAGATAACTTTTTGGGTCATTGAGTTATGTACTCGCTTGTGTTCATCTCAATTGGGTATCCTAATTTTTCTTTGAGTAACCAAATAAATTGTACTCACCTCACTCAAACTCAATTGAGTATTTTGCCATTTTCCATTCATTTTAAAAATATAATAAAGTTTAAATGTTAGTGTTTGTTATTTATATTTGATCTGTAATAGACTGACTGACTGACTGAGTTTGGTTTTACGCCGCTTTTAGCAATATTCCAGCAATATCATGGCGGGGACACCAGAAATGGGCTTCACTCATTGTACCCATGTGGGGATTCGAACCCAGGTCTTCGGCATGACGAGCCAACGCTTTAACCACTAGACTACCCCACCGCCCCGATCTGTAATAGAGGAACGATAAGAAAGACTGCAAGTTGTCAAGTTCATATCCCGAAATAGAACCTCTCAGTAAACCTCAGTTATTTTATCTATCCACCGGTACACAAGCTAAGATTTGACATTTCCATGTGTACGCATGTAAGATCACATTTATTGAGTATTTCTCAAAAATCAAGCGTACTTGTAACCAATAGACTTAATAGGAATTGATTTTTCACATAAATATTTGCGTAATTTACGTAGATACGCAACTTATCTGTACCTCTGTATTATGACTGCATGCACTAGGAACAGAGTGAGAACGTAATGCGAACAGATAGAACTGCCTGAAAACGAGTTGGTTGAGTTAAGAACGAGTTAGAACAGGGTTTTGCTTATTATGAACAAGATAGATCTAGTTCAGAACGGATATAAACTAAGGACAGGATTGAACTGCTGGAAAATGTTGTCCACACAGGGTGAGCGGGCAGTTTTACCCTGTCTAAACATAATGCCAACTGTCTGGGGATAGGGTAAAGACGAGGTAGACGTACTGAGAACTGTTTGTGATCAAACTGGCAGCGTAATTTTTACAAACGTTACATGTTCTATCCTGTTTGAGCCCATTTTACAATTATTTTTTGGATGGGGCAGGACGTACTAAGAACTAACTTGGTGTGACTCAGGCTTAACATGTGTACCAGGAAGTGAAGTGTTTGTGTACATAAGTCTGCTAACATACACTTTAGGTATATAAATAGACCTTAACTTGAATTATTGATAACCTTGGGCTTCCATTTCTTCAGAGAGTCAATGACAACACAAATATTTCTCCTTCAGTTGTAAGACATTTGGAAAATCAGCCCCCTTCTTCAGGTGAAGAAACAATGTATGATACCTGAGTCATGCAAGTTCTCATGTTGATATGGTCACACTTATTGCCAGCACATGACATATGTAGTTGTTGCGTTTGATGGGTGGGGTGTATCACAGTTTCTCACATGTGAGAGATGACATCTGTTTTAGTGTTTCTTTAAGGGAAAAGAGTGTTTTGGGAAATGGAAATTGATAATCCCTGTCAGCAAATACTTCAACACTGACTTGAACCATATCAAACATTATTGCTGTGTGTAGCTTCTCATTTTCTTTGTTGTCACCATGTTCTGGAGCATGAATAATCACTAATGGTTTTGGACGGTCTTATGTTTACATTGACAGTTATAGTACATCTTGACTACAGGTGACCTCCACTTAATCAATCATAACTCACACATACACTCTTGTTTCCATCTCTTCTGTTTTTGATGTTATATATTTTCATTCCAGATTTTCATTTCTGATCCTGCACCTGTAATCGTCACCCCAAAGAAGTCATCATGCTTCATTTAGTTGAAGCAAGGGCCCCCTGGACACTTTCTGACCCAACCAGGCAACTAGATGATCATCTGTTACACTTACAATATATCAACCAACAATATTTGAGGGAGTCAGTTCCATGTCTGTCAATTTTTGTGGATGCTACAATAATGTGAACAATTGTGTTTTGTAACCTGCTGTTTGTGGACAGTGTATAAAAGTCATTATGGGTCAGTCAGGCAGTGCTCAGCTTGAGACCCTTCCACATTATGTCCAGGCTCAGCCTCTTCCTGTGAAAAAGGTGCCTCCTCCTCGTCCATCATCTCCACCCAAGCGACCTCGCACTCCATCCAAGAACCCTAAGTATGCTGTGCCTGAGAATAGGGTTCTTCCTGTTGGAGAACTGCTTCAAAGGAAACTCCGACCTGTGTCACAGGAAATGTCAAAGCAGCATCCCGAGTTTGCAGATTTGTTCCCCAAAAGTGACTCAGATAAAGTCGGGCAGAGAGATGGGGAGGAGGATATGGATGTTAGTGATGACAATGCCAAGATAAGTGATAAATGTGAGAGATCACTGACCAGTGGAGGCAGGGATGTGAATGTAGTTGACATTGAGAAACAGATACATGTTGATAATAAGACTGAATGTGTCGACAATAAGACTGATGCAACTGTAACTATGCATCTGAATGATGTTGTTCCCGATGGAAGACCCAGTAGTTCTGATACGTCTACATCTGCCTCCAATGAGGACCTTTTGAATGGACAATCATCTGATTCCAGACTGAGACGGACTCATTCACTTGATCGTGCACCGATGAAACCTCGTGGCCATAGACGTCATCCTTCAATGACAATGAGTTTAATAAATGAGGAACACACTATTTTTGAGGACCCAAGAGAGAGTCTGGCCGAGACTAGAGATCATTTATATGATAACTGGAGAAAAGAACCTTACACTAATGCAATGCCAACTGGTGTGTCACTGCCTGTAAGAAGCAACTTTGACATTGATGTTACATACAATATGACATATGCCCAGTTGGCTGAACATCGGAGACAGAAACATCTGGAAGAAGTAGAGAGAAAAACTGGTATCAGTGTAGGCCAACTACAGACTGATCTGGCAGATAATAGCAATATTCAGTATAATCCATTTCTGCGACAGGCTTCACGTGAGTCCACACGTAGTACCAGCACTGCTAGTTCTGAAACGGGGGTGAGTAAGCGTAAGAAGAAGAGAGCACCTCCTCCTCCAGGTAGTAAAGTTGAGGATAACACTGACGAGCCGCCTGTTGACTATGACATGGATGAGCCTCCAGTTCCAGTTCTGAAGCAGCACCAACGTCGTATGTCTGTAGCATCAAATGCTTCCATCCCCAGCACCAAGACAAAAGCAGCTCCGCCACCCCCAATCAATGGCTCCAGCATTCTTATGGCTCCTACACAGAGTGGGCCATCATCTACTGTTCCTGTGGCTGTACCTCCTTCTCCTGCTACTGCTCCTGCTCCAGTTCCTGCTCCAGTTCCTGCTCCTCTCCAGTTCCTGCTCCAGCTCCAGCTCCAGCTCCTAAACAGTCTGTATCTTCTCCTTCTGCATCAGTGCCCCCTGTGATGTCACCACCACCTACTCAGTCTTCACACCTTCCTCTGCCAACTTCTCTTCCACCTTCTTGTACACCACCTCCAGTCACTGTTAGATCAGTGGCACCAAGTGACAAAGAAAAGGAAGAAAAACAGGCTATTAGTAAACTAGATGAGCTCATTTCAAGTGAGACTACTGACAACAAACCTATTGATTCTGATGATGATGGTTTAGAAAGTGATAATGAAAATGAAATTGTGAATAATCCAACATCAAAGAGCCCTGAAAAAAGGCTCAATTCTCTTGTTAATGGACATGATGAGAGTGAAAGATATTCTGAAAAAGAACTTGTATTGAAACCAAAGCTACCAACAATCAATCTGCAGAAGCCTAAGGATCAAAATGAAATTTTCCGTGAGCAGTTAGCTAGGGCTTATGAAGATCGAGCGAAGAGGAGAGAGGAAGACCTTAAAAGGAAAGAGGAGGAAGAAAGAAAGAAGAAGCTTCTTGAGCAAGAAAAGGAAGAAGAAGATATAACTGCAAGGTTAGACAAGAAGCATGGTGAATCAGTTGAGATATTGAGAAGGTTGAGTCAAGACTTAGACAAGAAATGGATCAGTAGTAGCAGATCACATTCTCCAGAAGTTTTTTCCAGTCATGAAACTCATGATGATGATGACTTGTCATCAAAAGAAAGCAAATCTCCAGGACATTGCAGAGTTTTCTCTGAAGACTGGACACCCGAGCATGATCTTGGATCAGATGATGACATTGAAGACAGACATACTTCATACTCGCATCAAAGAAGCACATCTGAAGGCTTCAAGTCATCCATAGTTCCAACTAAATTCAATGCATTAAAGAAAAATAGTAAAGGAAAATATATCCGCAAACAGTCTGAATCATCAAACGATGATAAACATAAGTATGGTAGTATTAGAAAATTGAAAAAGACAGTAAACAAAAGTGTTAGGAATGCTTTTGGTTCCTTAAGTCGAGCTTCAGGGAAACTGCTTAGAAAGCAGAAGTCAATGGATTTTGAGTCAACAGATGCTCCTCCTCCTCCACCTCCTCCCTCAAACTGGCATCTCTCTGCATCATCAAATGAGCTGGATAGACCGCTGAGGCCACTAGAAAGGCGTTTGTCACAAGGTAATATTCTGACTTCAGAAGAGGAGAGCTCTGATGAAGAGGAGGAAGCTGAACAGCCACAAGGGATATCCTCCCATTTGGAAATGTTAAAACCTGAACTGAATGGGTACCTCCCAGGACAGACTAATTCTTTACAGCGTGGAAATATAGGTATTGAAAAACCAGAGGGGTTGAGACTTTATAAGAAGAAAAATAAGAAGAAGAATGGGTATGTTCTCAGTACTAACCAAGAGAGAGACCCCAGGGACCTTTTTATGTCAGAACAAATCAAAGTGAAGGAGCGTCAGATTGAGATGGAAAAACACAAACAGCTTGAGATGGAAAAGGAGATGTTGAGACTTAAATCTCTGGAACAGGAGGAGCGCTTCCAACGTCTCCAGACAGCTCACTTCCAACAGCAGCTGCAGATTTTGCAACAGAACATATCAAGCGGAGAATCCACCATCAGTGCTCCCCCACTTCCACCAGCTGGAGGCTTGCCCAGTTACAATCTGCCTGAATATACAGGCCAGTCTCAGCTTTACCCTCATGTGATGAATCAGGGTCAACCTGCTGTCACACAGAGGCTCGACACACGTTTTAGTAATGGAGCCAATGTGCCAACTATGCCCAACCTTACCTCAATCGATATTAACTACCTCAGCAATCTGATGAGAATGAATGGCGTCCAGCCTCCAACATCTTCTCAACAATGGGCATACTTGTTAAATTCAGTTAGTCATTCTGCACAACCAAGGCCAAGCAAGTCCATGTACAGTGGTCCCGAACTTTCGTCTGAGTCTCGACAACTAAAGAGCATGTATGTCACAACTAATGGTCCAGACCTAACAAAGATGTTCCAAGGAAGGAGTCTTGATGATAATCAAATGTCTACTCAGAAGCATAACATGATGGACTTTCTTGGTCCCAAAGGACTATCACAAAGCTTCTGTAGTCTTGACCGACAGCATGATCCTAGTGAGATAAACAATCTGCTACATGAGTACCAGCAGTCAGCAAACCTGCATGCACCATCGATGCCATCTCTGTCTGAGAAGGCAAAGCAAAGATCAAACCCAATGTACTACTCCAGTGATGAGGAAGATCTGTCCAGTGGGTTATCCCCAGCTCGTACAAGTCGAGACCATGTTGTCAGGGTTCATGTAAAGGACTTTCGAGACATCCCTCAGGTTCAGCAACACGATGCTTACCAGAAAGGTGGCAGTGTTGGAGGGTCTGTGTACACTGCATACCATGTTCCAGGACTACCAACACACTTACACAGGTGAGATTGTTTACACTGTCAAACTTTGTCCAGTTTGTCTAGTTTGCCTAGTTTCATAGTGCAGATGCTGTTGTTTTGGAGAGAAATTGCAATGGTCCTCTGGTTAAATATCACAAAAGTGTATTATGTAGCAGACTGGCACAATGTCCGTGAGTAATGATTTAAATGTTGATACAAATCCACAAGATTTCAAATAAGCAAAACTGCAAACCTGGGTTTGGGATGGTACTGGTCTTCATCAACCCTTGCTTCACTGACTTCCTGATCCATATAAGTGTATACCATGATATCAATCACCTGATTGTCTGGTCCACACTAGATCGTTAACAGACTGCCATCATACAGCACAAAAATTGCATATTAGTGGTGCTAAACAGCAAACAAATCCAACCAAATGAAATGAGGACAACACCTTGAAGAACAAGACCCATTGTGTAACTGGTCATTTGGATACTGAGACATTCTTTGAATATATGAATATTTTTCTCACATTGTAACTATAGTTTTCTATACTTTTGTTTCCGGGTATTTTAAGTAAAGGTCAGATCGTCTGTGAACAAAATTTGATCAAACGTGTGGCTTTATTTTCTGTGGAATACTCAGTTGACCAAACCTTGCAATGATTTTTGTTTAAGATTTCCACGAGAGGAGGATAGTTCAAGTGGAGCAGATCGCTAGTCTGACTTGTCATCTTGGATGTGTAGAAACAGATGTCATCTTGGCTGTGTAGAAGCAGATGTCATCTTGGCTCTGTAAAACAGATATTTACTGTCGGGCAGTTGGTGCAGTGCTTGCCTTCATCTTTATGGTGATCATTTTGTTGAGGGGAACATAATGTGACGTGGAACGCCCTCCTGGCATTCAGACTTCCACCCCACTGGAGTGAGGACATAGTGCATGATTGACTAGATGATTTACAAATCAGGCTTACTTTTCATGTGTCTCGACACTCTCATGATTGGCTTCATCCGTACAAGCTTGGTGGAACCTTAAACCCTACGCATCACAGGACGACATGAAGTTAGTGGTGCTTGCCAAGACTTTGACGGAATTTAGTATGAACCAAGCAAAATGTGTATGAGAATGTGTATAGACACTTTCAGAATGTATACAGACAATATGTTGCATGTGTACAGACACTTTCAGAATTTATACAGACAATATGTTGCATGTGTACAGACACTTTCAGAATGTATACAGACAATATGTTGCGTGTCTACAAACTGTTTTAGAATGTATACAGACATTCAGTTTGTACATAGAAATGCTTGTCATGTACTCAGGTTTCTTTGAATATGGATGAAATAATTCTCGAGGTCATCATTTCAACTTTCGGAAAGGTCACAGTTGACCCCTACTGGTTGGCTTGCCACAAGTATGATCAACACTGGCTTGCCACTAGTATGATCAACACTGGCTTGCCACTAGTATGATCTACACTGGCTTGCCACTAGTATGATCTACACTGGCTTGCCACTAGTATGATCAACACTGGCTTGCCACTACAACGATCAACATTATTTGCCATGGTATGCTAAACAAGGCTGCCACTTGTATGATGAGCAAGATGTCTCACTGGTTTGGGCTATACTGGAAAATGTGTGAAATGTCTGTCTGCCGTGTGAAGGCATTCTTCATGTATTGTGTATTTAAAACAGTAGATTGTATTCAGGACAGGGGAAAAATGGAAGTAAAAAGGCTGGTCTTTAACAACAGCCAGACATCTACTGTTTCTGTCTAATAAACAAGAAACAGTCGAGTTGTAAGAGTTTCTGATTTCTGACAAATGAAATGGTTTTACTACTAACATAATGTGTGTGTGGAGGAAGTGGACATTTGTTGTAATTACACTGAAGGATCAATGTGCAATATGAAGAGATGAGATTTACCTCCTTTTTCAGTAAGTGTATGAAAATATTTTTGTGATGACAGATTCCACAATTAGAGTTGTAATCATATTTTATAGCTGTGTATGTTTGTTCTTCTCCTGACTGTGGTCTTGTAAAACGTTTGTGACCCACACCTAAACATTGTGTGTTGTCCAATCACCTTCAAATATGTAACATGTTTATAAGTAAGGGCCAACCTTTCAATGCCAATTGTTGAGATTCTTTTCTGACTGTGATACAACTTTTTCCGATTTGGTGAAAACCCTCTGGCATTGTTAGTAAAATATACATGTTTGCTTTACTTTGTCAAGGGTTACAATGAACATGTATAGGTGAGTTATAGCTAGTTTGTTTCACTGGAAATATTGAGCTTATATTTCAAACAACGATATTTTCAAAGAAAAGAAAATCTTTCATTTAATCAATGCAGCATAAGGTTATTTTCAACACACATTTACCCCTAAACATCTCCACCATGGTGATTCTGAAGTGCCACTGCTACCTATTGAGATATGTCCTCCGAGATGCCATCTTACAGTTACTGACTCTACTTTTATAATTGGTCCTATTTATTTAACATTTTAATTTTCAACCCACGTAACCATTGAGGCTTCCCCAGTAATGGAGGTCAACGTCTGGTAGTCTACATCACATACTCTGTGTATCTCTGTGACAAGTGTAAACTGTCAGGCTTCCCATGACACAAAGCCTATGAAAACACAATGTAGAAAGTGTTTACATGTAATGTGTTATATTTGGGATTGCACTTCCTTAGCAAAGTACAAAATCTGAAATACATTACAATTTTATCCATTTTTGTTATTAAGTTTCCTATTTTGTTTCTTATTTTAAAGTGCAGTTATACTGTAAGAGGTGGACGTTTCCAACTGGAGTTGATATAAAACTGTATTTAACGGAAACCTTTTCACATCCTCTAGTGGTTGTATTTTCATTGCCCTAAGAACAGATTTAGCTTCCTGTGTCTGGTTTAATAAGCCCTGTTGGGTTAGTGCCAATGGTGCAATAATTACAGCAAGTATGGTCACTACACACCTTGTTGAGAATGCCAACCATTCTTACCCAAACTATATGTACAAACATCTGAATTGACAATAAGCCTTGGACTGATGTCCAGCTGTTTTCGAAAGGCCTTATTCCTGTTCAGTTTGTTGCACTGACATGTTTTCCATATACCCTGTGTATTACTGCTTGTTGTAATAGAAATATATGCTTCAGTCATTTCAAATGTCATTTAAAGGTCACATGCAACCAAAAACACAAACATAATTAAAACACAATTATCACTTATTCATGACATATAATATACATTGCTGATTATGAAAAAAAAACAAAAAAACAAAATTATAAGAGTACAATCACAAATCAAAAGTGCAATATTGTGTACTTGGGTTTACTTCCGTCAAAACGAAGCACCCGGGATACCGAACCCAGTCAGAGTGGGTGGGCGTGCACTTAAGTGTAACGAAGTCTTTCATTGGCTGGTTCGTTTGCCGATACACTCTTTGTGTGTGTATAGAGATGTTGGGTTTTGTAAATACATGCATATTTTTTGTGTATAACATTTTGTAATCAACAGACACCATAACATGTCATGTGTACAAGTATCACACCTGCCTGTCTGTGTAATTACATAATGTGACAGAGACAGAACTCGGGTGCACGAGCCATAAATCAAAGCATTTTGTTTATGGTGTATAGCCTGATAGGTGTTAAGTTCAAATTGCATGTGGTCAGTGATCGAAGTTGTGTATTGCATATTGTCATTAGCAGACAGGCAGGCAGACACATATGTGTAAATAAAACAGACATTGAGTTTTGTCTGTGACAGAGGCATATCTATATCACAGTTAAGAATTCTGACAATGCTAAATAATGACGTTGTCATCACATAATTTTTCAGTTGAATTTGCATTTTTGATCATTTGTTACTGAAAGTCCATTCCGAAAGGTATCAGAATCTGCAAAGTTGCGTTTTACGTTGCATGTGACCTTTAAGTTTGTAAGTGCCTAAACTTTATGATTTCTGTTTGAGAGAATATTTTGTTTAGAATTGAAAAGTGCTTCTTTAACTGAGGCCAGTTCCACAGAAGCTGATATGTCAGTATATTTATACTTAACAACAGGTTATGGATACTGTTGATGTGTTAGGACTTGAGAATGTGTGCCATGTCATTTTTAGATGTGATGTAGTATAGTCTACCACAAACAGGGGGATGTGTATTAGTGCTCACTCTAGAATCACAGTATCAGGGGGTATATCCTACAGGACCTAGCCCATGTATATATCCCTCCTTAATGATATATCATCTTCATCACAGAATATATCATACAACATCTATAGCCCATGTACATATCCCTCCTTAATGATATATCATCTTCATCACTGATTATATCATACATCTATAGCCCATGTATATATCCCTCCTTAATGATATATCATCTTCATCACTGATTATATCATACAACATCTATTGCCCATGTATATATCCCTCCTTAATGATATATCATCTTCATCACTGATTATATCATAAAACATCTATAGCCCATGTATATATCCCTCCTTAATGATATATCATCTTCATGACTGATATATCATACATCTATTGCCCATGTATATATCCCTCCTTAATGATATATCATCTTCATCACTGATTATATCTTACATAAATGATCACACTGTGTGTTTGTGTGTGTCTATAGCCCATGTATATAACCCTCCTTATTGATATATTATCTTCATGTTATGTTTTCCGTATATCATACAGATATATTCTTGTGAGAACAGATCTTATGAATACTATGTATGTTACATATTAGATTCTACTTATTACAGGATTCAGTTCTACACAACTGATCATATGATACTTGTAAACAAATAGGGCTTGTGTGAAATACATGGTCATATTACACAGGTGTGATATATAGACAGATTTTACATGAGTGGTACATGGTCATGTTTCATGTATGATATATGGTAACATTTTGCACATATGATATATGGTCATGTTTTGCATGTGTGATATGCCATGTGTTACATATATATGGTCATGCGTTACATATATGTGGTCATGCGTGACATATATGTGGTCATGCGTGACATATATGTGGACATATATGTGATCATGTGTTACATATATGTGGTGTGTGTGTGGACATGTGTGACACATACTTTACTTTATCTGGTATATGAACCTATCCTTCAGGTCTGAAAACATGTTATGTAAATATACGTTCTATAATGCTGTTTTACATATGGACTCTTCTCACTGGGATGCGTGGGTAACAATATACTACTAGATATATTTTTGTCTGTGAAAGATGATAATTGCGTATGGTGCATACACTTCTATTATGCAATGCGATATAGACAGCAATATTCTGAGATATGCAGAAATGCCATTTTATTACTTCAATTTCTGGACACAGAAAATGCATTGGCCTATGTATAATGTAGGTAACATTTGAATTGCCCTACACTATGAGTAATAGACTGTTGACATGTATGGCAGTATCAACTCCAGGAGGGGTGGGCATGTAGTCTTGTCAGTTATTGTAATGGTGTACAGTGACATAGAGCACAATAGCATATGCAATACGCTGCATAGATGAGGACGATGATGTAATTACAGTGGTTACACCATTGAGGACACATAAGTAAATGTGATTGATCATTGAGCAGGCTATGTAAGTTATTCCATAATCAGGCCAGTCTTTTCATTCATTTCAGTATAGTGACAGTGAGATATACAGCTATATCTGCCACACCTGTGCACACCTGTAATTACAGAGCCATGAACATCATATGTTGTATATACAATTAATTATTCAACACAGACCCTGTTTTTGTATTTTATCAAAGTATTTTAATATTTTGCTATGATGACATGATCACGACAGACGTGATTTGTGTTGCAATGCATCAGTAGTACTAAGACAACTGTCACCACTAGTCACGGTATCAGCAGTGCAATTCCCGGCACTGTTATTATACTGACATGATTCACTTGTGTCAGTCAGTTCAGGAAATAGTTCTCCCATAAATGCACATTGTTGGAGATTGCTTGTGCAGTCGCTGTATGCTATTTATAGACATAAATGTGATGAGCCAATGTAGATTGCACATTTCAGAAAAGGCAAATAAGCACATGTGATACCCCAGTGTAATGACACCTTATTCATATCTACTGTGTACCTTACTCTCGCTAATCAACTGGGGTTTTTTGCACATGTTTAGGGGTTTTGAATGGAATGTAAATAAAAGCAAATCAAAAATCCTATCTCCGAACATTCAGTTGATCCAGCTGTTTTGAACAATGTTACAATTTTCAAAGATTTTATGTTTCGGCTGATATGTCCAGGGAACCTTGTTGATGAGAGGAAATATTGATTATTTACCATTTATATACTTGAAATATGCATGATTATGTATGTGCTGTATTTACAGTAATAAATGCACATAATTTATAACATTTTGTATTTTCTTTCAACCCAGAGAATTTGAACTGCAAAAACATTTTTTTTATGACTTCTCATGACGAACAGATAGGTGAAGTGGTTCATCTCACGTCCATCTGTCTGATGATCTACTATTTGAAGTGGTTCATCTCACGTTCATCTGTCTGATGATCTACTATTTGAAGTGGTTCATGTCTGAAGTAACATATGTTATATTTGGGATTACACTTTCTTAGTAAAGTACAGATTCTATTACTTTTGTTGGGTTGAGTCCCAAAACATGATGACGATGCTCAGACACAGATCTAAAGCCCATCAGTACCCTAGAGTCAGTTTGAAATCACTAAACCCAATTGCACTAGCTAAGGATATTTAAAATGGTGACAGAAATAGCCCGAAGAGGTTGGATAAAGGTGACATTGTGTTGAACTGCAGATCGGCTGAACAGTCCAAAACGGCTCTCAAGTTGACGAGAATTTGTGGGAAACAAATCAAAACCTATATACCCAAAGGTTTATGAGAATTTCTAAGGATGAAATAGTTGAGCACTTGAAATCCTTCAAAGTGACAGATGCCAACCATTAAACCATTGGTAAGGGAAAACAGCAGACAATATCAGTACCACACTCCCAGAGCTTGTACACATGTACCATCAGTCTTTCAAGGAAAGAACATATGTACCACAAGCCCTGAGGTGTTATACATGCCAGCGTTTTGATCTCTCGTCACAAAATTGTAAAAGTTCAGTTCAGGCTTGTCCTCGTTGCAGTGGAGATCATGTGCAGGGGTGGAAATAACCCATTGCCCGACGTCCGACTCCAGTGTTTTTTTCTGTCGGGCAAGCAAATTTGTATATCACATTGTACCGGTGTCCAGTTGACTTTCCAATGTTAATTATGTTGTTTATTTTAAAAATCAACAAGAAAACAGCCGGTGTAGTGGAAAAATTATCAGGGCAAGTGATTTTACATGTGCCACTGTACCGCAGTACACTAGCAATTTTAAAGTTATTTCTACCCTTGATGTGCATGATAACTACCCTTCTCAAGGTTCTTGAGAGGCATATAGAAGTTGGTATTCAAGTATAAGACAAAATAGTATGGATGTCAACTTCTTCTTTATTGTATGCACTCGTTTTGGGGATTTTCCTTGACCCTTTGTCAGGTGAATGCTAACTAGCAGATATATAGGATATATACTAGCCACATAAAGAAACTGTGCATTGTCAAAATATTATCCCAGTTGATAAGTACGATAACAATGTCAAAGGTGCATATAAACTTTAATGGAGGGATCATGAGACCGTAACAAGTCGGGAGAATTTCAATTGAAAAGTCAATCACAATGACGTCACGAGTCCACAAGCGGGACAGGGGTCAAACGACCATGTCACAAGCTCAATAACGGGTACCGGTATGTCCACCATCGGCATTGAGAACAGCAGTGCATCGACGACGCATAGATCCTATCAAACGTGCAAGGAAGGCTTGTGGGATTTTTGTCACGCCAGATTCTCTCAAGTCCTATTGCAAGGTCAAGGACGTTATCTGGCGGATGAGGAAGACGGCGTAGACGTCGATCCATCTCGTCCCAAACATGCTCTATCGGGGAGAGATCCAGTGAATTTGCAGGCCAAGGCAGTAAGTCAACGTTGTGGTGTTGCAAGAAATCCATAGCAACCCTTGCCGTATGAGGGCGGGCATTGTCCTGTTGGAATGTTAACCCAGGGCCATGACGTTGCAGAAAAGGAATTGCCACAGGTCGAGGAATCTGATCCCTGTAGCCCACACCAGTTAAGTTGCCCTGAACAATCACCAAAGGAGTTCTTTGGCGTGCTGATATTCCACCCCAAATCATCACGGAGCCACCACCAAAGCGATTCCTCTCCAAGACAAAGGCCTGTGCATAACGTTCTCCCACGCGTCTACAGGCACGTTGACGTCCATCACTATGGGAAATGTTAAACCTGGAGTCATCTGTAAAAACAACATTTCTCCACCAAAACAAGGGTCTGCGGACATGATTTCGGCACCACATTCGGCGAGCTTGTCGATGACGTTGTGTCAGGATAGGCCGTATGGCGGGACGTCGTGGTCTGATCCCGTGATGACGTAAACGTTGTCAAACTGTGTTGGGGTGGATACGGCAAAGTCCTAGGATGGTTCGGGAAGTCATCACTGCAGTCTGAAACCTGTGGCAAAGATGGGTCACCCTTATCCATATGTCCTGTGTTGGCGTTGTTACACGTGGACGTCCAGAACGTGGCCGATCGATGACGTCATTTGTGTTCTGGTAGCGTCTCACCAGTGCAGAAATGGTGTTCCGGTGGCAGTGGAAATATGCAGCCACTTGTCGTTGAGACATTCCCCACGGACCATCCCAATGGCCTCATGGCGTTGCGCAGACGTGAGCCTTGGCATGCTATGCGTTTCAATAGCCGTTTAATTTTTTGAACGATCACAGGGGCAGGGGTTGAGCTTTCCAATGTGACATTCATTTGCTCTGTTTCTCTTTCCCGGAATGCACGTGCAACAACGTATTGCACGTCTCAAGGACGAACCGACTGACGTCACGGAACGTGGCACGTGCATGCATGTTGGATACATGTCACTAATCTCTGAGTTTAAATCCTTATTTGTCTACACAGGTTTGATAAATTTAGATTTTAAAATTTTATATGCACAGTTTCTTCATGTGCCTAGTATATATACTACTAATGTACATCAAGCCACAGTGAATTTAAGCATGTATATATACAATAAACAGGGGATTATGAGATTAAAGAGAATTGATATACAAAAGCAGATATGAAGAGGAAAACTTTATATGGATAGACAACTTCTTTGATACAGTAGATGTGACGTTTCGGTGTACATTCTAACACCGTTATCAAGCAAATGATACATAACATGTGCACAAGGAGACATAAATACATGGCGGGTATTTGGGTTTATACAATAGAAGAGGTTGATGTACGGCGTGTTGACTGTATGGTGTTGTTACAGTAGATTAAGTGGGTAAGTGATAGAAGCCAGTTGAGTCTAATTGATGGGTTGGCGTTCTTCTTGCTGTTGGAGGGTCGATGCTATGGTTCTGTCTACATCTCAGAACTACATACATCAACCTCAACGGCTATCCCAAACATCTTGTAGACTTTTCCTGTACATCAGTGTGTTAAGCATTCACCCTTTAACCTTATGGTTGAGTGGTTTTGAAGTTTAGCCCGGTTCACCCATCAACAATAATGAACTAGCCCACTAGGCTTGAGGGACTATGCTGTTAATTAATCTGATACACAGAATAACGAATAGGATTGCTGTTATAATTTTTATTTCAGGGATGCTTGTAACAATAACAGTTTTGAGTTTAGTTTTACGCCGCACTCAGCAATATTCCAGCTATATGGCGTTAATAACAACTTAAATGAAATAAATATGAATGTTTTGCACATGCTTAAGCACACTGACAATACGTTAAGAACTTGTTGAGAATTTAAGCTTTTGGCACAGTTTTTAGAGGTTTCACGGAGAGTCTTAGAACAGTTTGAACAGGTGTCCGGCGACGGACTGCGGCTCTTCATCCGATCAACCTTCTCGATCTTCTTAATCTGGTGCACAAACTGATAAATGTTAGTGTGTCGCAACCTGTCGACAGACATTCTTGTGGTACCGATATCCATCATGGAGTGCCTGACCACCTCCCATCTGTGACTTTAAGGTCACTTGCAACGTAAAACACAACTTTGCAGATTCTGATACCTTTCGGTATGGACTTACCGAAACAAATCATCAAAAAATGCAAATTCAACTTATAAAGTTGAAAAACTACGCGATGAAAAAAACCGCGCGAAATCGTAGTTCAAACGATTCACTAATTTTCCCCCAGCGCTTGGGGGAATTCAAGTGGTTTCAACAGCTGGGCTGCGCTCACAACACGTGCGCAGTGAAATAGGTTCGCGCAGCTTGGAAGCAGGTTGTCAGGTGAATGCTCGGTGAAGGCTTTGGTGTGAGCTATTTTTCTAATGTTTTGTTGATATGTCACAGTCGCGAGCTTTTTATATGTTATGACAGTAGATTAACTGTTTATATAATTTCATTTGTCTATTTCACCACACGTTCTTCTTACCGAGTCACTTCCTCAGTCCGATACTTAAAAGCAATGTCATTATTTAGCGTTGACAGAATTTCTAACTGTGATATAGATATGTCGTTGCCACAGACAAAACTCAATGTCTGTTTTATTGACACCTATATGTCTGCCTGCCTGTCTGCTAATGACAATATTCAATATACAACTGCGATGACTGACCACATGCAATTTGAACTTAACACCAATCAGGCTATACACCATAAACAAAATGCATTGATTTATGGCCCGAGGTCTGTCTCTGTCACATTATGTAATTACACAGACAGGCAGGTGTGATACTTGTACACATGACATGTTATGATGTCTGTTGATTGCAAAATGTTATACAGGAAAAATGAGCATGTATTTACAAAACCCAACATCTCTATATATACACACACAATGAGCCGTGAGGGCATACGCAAATGAACCAGCCGTTACACTTGAGTGCACACCCACCCGCTCTGACTGGGTTCGGTATCCCGGCTGCTTCGTTTCTTGGGAAGTAAACCCAAGTACACAATATTGCACTTGTACGCTTATAATTTTGTTTATATGTTTTTTCATAACCAGCAATGTATATTATATCTCATGAATAAGTGATAATTGTGTTTTAATTATGTTTGATTTTTTGGTTGCATGTGACCTTTAACGAGCGTAACTCACTGAAGGTTGGACATAGTGGTGAAAGGTGAGTGAAACTGTTCATCTTTATATAGCTTGTTTATAACTGAAAAAAACCCACTATGCATCTTTGTTTGTGCTTAGGAATTAAAGTCACCATTAATTAGAAGAGACTATTTTGAGATACTAATCTGGGATAGAGAAGGGGTTATCGTCTTTAACTTCTGAGAAATTAGATGTAACAATGTGGAGCAAAAAACATGTGATTGCAATCTGAGAATGATAACTAGTCAAAACATGATACATTTCTTTCCGTATCTCATATTGTTAAATTACTCTTAAAAATGGTTTTAACCATATTGTCAATATCACACCACGAGTGGAAGCAGACAACAAACTATAACTCTTCGTCATTGGTTCAGTTCATTATATCCTAAGGGGCGTTTTTCGATTCCCAAACTGCCTACAGTTACAATTATACCCAAAATGGACTGTAGACAGAATGAACTCAAGGCACATTGGTACAAAACCACCTGACGACCGGGAAAGGAAAAGCCCAGAAACAAATAAACAATAAAGAAGTTGACATCCATAATATTTTGTCTTATGCTCTTCTAAAGATACCATGAAATGTTCAGATTGCCGAGGAATCCATAGGGCAGCATATAGAGGCTGTAGTAAATATAAGGAAGTGGTTGAAATGCAACGTGTCAAAATTTAAAATACGGTTTCTTAAAAAGCATCCGTACAAATAGTAAAAGAATACGCCCCTACACCGTCTCCTCAGCAAACTGCCATAAGTCGACCTTCAGACAAGGTCAGTCAGGGTCCAAATAGTAAAACACAATGTTCATGTCAGTGTACTCTCCGCGGTGACAAATCGTAGAATAATTCAGTCTGCTCCTCCATCTAGAGAGAGCTGCACACCTAGAGTTGAAAATATTGCTGCATTCCTTCTTGAGGTTATCACAGTCTGTTTGGGGGCACCAAATCGAGATGACCCAAAATATATCATATTATGTCAGCTGCAAAATCTCATTTGCACACTGACATATCTCAAGACACATTACGTTCTTTTTCCACTGAAAAAATCATGATAGACAGCGATAGAATGCACTGAAATTTATCTCACATGGTCGTCATCTTAAGGCATTTCTCGGAAAACTAGAATTCAAATCGGATATAATATGCATTCATGAAACATTTCTGAGTGTCAGTTTAGAATTAATGGTAATGTCAGCATGCCAAAAGATCGCACAGAGTTTGACTATATACTTGTTTCTCCTACTCTATCACACAAATGTCAGTGGCGTGTTTATCAGACGACAGTTTGGGAAGTGATCGCCTTCCAGTTTTCACTGAGATATCGTTTAAACCCTAACTAACGCTTGCAAATGAAATTTCCAGATGGAGGTTTAATTGTGCTGACATAAATTTGTTGAACTTTGTATTAACATGTGATCTGCTAACAGATTACACTGAAAGTTATAATTGCAATATAACATTAGCATTGACCCAAACCTCAGAAAAAAATATCTATTGGTAAAACATCCGGAAAAACCAACTACTTGAAGTTCCCCTTTTGGGTGGAGTAATGATTGTGAACAAACTGAGAAAGCTCGATCAAAAGGCCTGTAACGGACGTCGCAGGTAATGCTTACCGGTTGATTTAGAACAATTTCGGAGAAAACTGACTAAATTTCAACGTCTTGTCCGATCATTAAAACGCAGCAAGCGGCTGGCGATAGTACATACTTACAATAAACAATAACTGTAATAGATACCCAAATCCTTCAGCAGATCAGTTTCCGCTTGTTAGTAGTAATGTAGAAACGAAACCACAAATTTGGAAAATGAGATTATTCCTATAATTTCAGAATCTTTATTGCAACTTTTTCCTAAGTATGGGTTGTCTTTCCACCTGAGAATTCAAAACTGTAATATCAAAAGACAAGGTGCCCAAAAATTGTGTTACGAACACTTAAAACATATGCCAGATTCATCACTAGAAGTTGTAATTAATATCATTAATCAAAGCTAGATGTCTGTAATGTTACCCAGGTACTGGAGGCAGGAGGAGTTACCTCTGTTCCCAAACCTGGTAAAGACACATCACGTCCTATTTCATACTGACCAATAGCCTTAACTTCTAGCCTGTGTAAAATAATGGAAAGGTTGGTCACAAATCGTTTGAGTTTCTACTTAGAATCAAATGAATTATTAACAGGATTACAGTGTGGCTTTAGGAAGACTCTCTCTTGTTTAGATCACATTGTACGACTGCAAAACGAAGCAAAAAAAAGCGTTAGCAAACCAAGAGGATATGCTGTGCGTGTATTTAGAAAGTTGAAAAAGCATATGATATGAATGGAGAAATGTAGTTCGATTTAAATTGCAATGCTTAGGAGTAAAGGACGTATTTGCTGCAGTGGGAAAAGTCCTTTGTAATTGAACGAACCATACAGGTTCGTATTGGCCATTGTAACGTCTGTATTGTAAATGGCGATCAACAGGGCAATGTTATAAGTCCTTTGCTCTTTAATATAATATAATTTCTGTAATTCCAAAATATAACGAAAGTACCAGAATCTGTATTTTACTAAGGAAGTGTAATCCCAAACATAACATAACACTTTCTAATTGCATGGGGTATTGGAATGCATCTAAGCAATAGAAATGGGAAAGTGAACCTAATGGTAGGCACATGCACTCCGCTTGTCCAGTACAAACATTTTAAAATTCGTCGGCGTTGTCGTAGAGATGGCGTTGTTTTGACCCGCCTTAAGCCAGACCATTGTGGCTTTAATGCATATAGAAATTGTTTAGATAAACACCTCTCTCCTCTGTGTGACTACTGAAACTTACACTGCCCAGAAACGCTTCAGCACTATCTCACTGATGTCCAGCTCATGGATAAAACCCTCAGGATCTCAAAGAACCTGTTATTCACAAAAAGCAAAAACATTTTACAATTAAAACAATACTCGGTGATAATTTAATGTTGCATACAAAGAGCCGTGTATGGAAGAATGACATTATTTATATAAACATATAAGTGTGCATGTTGCGAGCATATTGGCTTTTCAGGCCCCAGGTTGCCCGGAACCCTCAACTGCCTTTCATGCCTTGTAGAACCGCCTGCTACAAATAAGATAAACATCTATAATGGATGTACAATGATTACATTTGACTTGAACTATTTCACCATTTTATTTTATGAACTATTTCACAATTTTCTGTGGACAAGAATGAACGAATTCCACAAATCCAGATTCAATTATCTGCAAATGTCCACAAAATAGAAAATGGTTTAAGAAAACTATTTATGTATAAATCTGTGAGAGAAAAAACAACGCTGTGTGTCACTCAGATGTACCGATAGGCGGGTTTATCCTATTCACAACGCACAACATGCAATTGAGACTACACTGCACAGCATCATATACGTCGTGTATGGCGTCACAGCCGTGTCACCAACAGAGACTACACTGCACATTGTAAACCAAAAGTCACTGTGTTCTTTAATCTGATTGGTTGAAAAACGTGATCAAATGGTATTCGATTCCCGGAAATTCGCTGCGTATTAATACATACAAACATCGCTCACACCATTGTATTGTTACGTCGTCAGCTGAGATGACGTCATTCAAATCATATTGTGATGCCGTCGGTTCCAAATGAATTCCCGTGCTTCAAATACTCAATAACACCCGGAAATTGGCCAACACATGATGTTTATCTCCTAAGCGTCATATACCCGGAATAATGTCGTTTATGGCGTCACAGCCGTGTCACCAACAGAGACTACACTGCACAGCGTCATATACCCGGAGTAATGTCGTGTATGGCGTCACAGCCGTGTAACCAACAGAGACCACACTGCACGGCGTCATATACCCGGAGTAATGTTGTGTATGGCGTCACAGCAGTGTCACCAACAGAGACTACACTGCACAGCGTCATATACCCGGAGTAATGTCATGTATGGTATCACAGCTGCGTCACCAACAGAGACTACACTGCACGGCGTCATATACCCGGAGTAATGTCGTGTATGGCGTCACAGCCGTGTCACCAACAGAGACTACACTGCACAGCATCATATACCCGGAGTAATGTCGTTGATGACGTCACAGCCGTGTCACCAACAGAGACTACACTGCACAGCGTCATATACCCGGAGTAATGTCGTGTATGACGTCACAGCCGTGTCACCAACAGAGACTACACTGCACAGCGCCATATACCAGGAGTAATGTCGTGTATGGCGTCACAGCCGTGTCACCAACAGAGACTACACTGCACAGCGTCATATACCCAGAGTAATGTCGTGTATGTCGTCACAGCCGTGTCACCAACAGAGACTACACTGCACAGCGCCATATACCAGGAGTAATGTCGTGTATGGCGTCACAGCCGTGTCACCAACAGAGACTACACTGCACAGCGTCATATACCCAGAGTAATGTCGTGTATGTCGTCACAGCCGTGTCACCAACAGAGACTACACTGCACAGCGCCATATACCAGGAGTAATGTCGTGTATGGCGTCACAGCCGTGTCACCAACAGAGACTACACTGCACAGCGTCATATACCCAGAGTAATGTCGTGTATGTCGTCACAGCCGTGTCACCAACAGAGACTACACTGCACAGCGTCATATACCAGGAGTAATGTGGTGTATGACGGCACAGCAGTGTCACCAACAGAGACTACACTGCACAGCATCATATACCCGGAGTAATGTCGTGTATGACGTGACAGCAGTGTCACCAGCAGAGACTACACTGCACAGCGTTATATACCCGGAGTAATGTCGTGTATGTCGTCACAGCCGTGTCACCAACAGAGACTACACTGCACAGCGTCATATACCCGGAGTAATGTTGTGTATGGCGTCACGTCTGTGTCACCAACAGAGACTACACTGCACAGCGTCATATACCCGGAGTAATGCCAAGTATGATGTAACAGCCGTGTCAGCAAAAGTCTTAGAAATACACAGGAGACATTTCCTACAAGGTAACGTAGATTTTACTGGCTCTTCCTGTATACTCATCAATCCTACAACCCCAGCAATTTACCCACACAGTTGGATACGATGAGCCACAGTCATGTCACAATCCCGAGGAACGATGACACAACTGGTATCAAGAAGCTAGTCCACTCCCGACACAAGCGTTGGTTGCTGTAACAACCCCGGGGAACGATGACACAACTGGTATCAAGAAGCTAGTCCACTCTCACCACAAGCGTTGGTTGCTGTCACAACCCCGGGGAACGATGACACAACTGGTATCAAGAAGCTAGTCCACTCCCACCACAAGCGTTGGTTGCTGTCAAAACCCCTGGGAACGATGACACAACTGGTATCAAGAAGCTAGTCCACTCCAACCACAAGCGTTGGTTGCTGTCACAACCCCGGGGAACGATTACACAACTGGTATCAAGAAGCTAGTCCACTCTCACCACAAGCGTTGGTTGCTGTCACAACCCCGAGGAACGATGACACAACTGGTATCAAGAAGCTAGTCCACTCTCACCACAAGCGATAGTTGCTGTCACAACCCCGGGGAACGATGACACAACTGGTTTCAAGAAGCTAGTCCACTCCCACCACAAGCGTTGGTTGCTGTCACAACCCCGGGGAACGATGACACAACTGGTATCAAGAAGCTAGTCCACTCTCACAAGCACAAGCGATGGTTGCTGTCACAACAAGCCGAGCGATGACACAACTGGTATCAATAAGCTAGTCCACTCCCACCACAAGCTTTGGTTGCTGTCACAACCCCGGGGAACGATGACACAACTGGTATCAAGAAGCTAGTCCACTCTCACCACAAGCGATGGTTGCTGTCACAACCCCAGGGAACGATGACACAACTGGTATCAAGAAGCTAGTCCACTCCCACCACAAGCGTTGGTTGCTGTCACAACCCCTGGGAACGATGACACAACTGGTATCAAGAAGCTAGTCCACTCTCACCACAAGCGTTGGTTGCTGTCACAACCCCGGGGTGTCTTCCTAGCTAACTCTCTAGAACGTCTGGCTGTAGTTGGTGGGGTAGGATGTGGTAGAGTGGGGTAGAATGGGAAATGGTGGGGTAGGGTGGGAAATTACACTTCCAGTTAGAATTTCATTACCAGTACTCAGTGAATACGAACTGCAGTGCAGACGAGGGGCCGTGGCACAGTACAGTCACAGACGAGGGGCCGTGGCACAGTACAGTCACAGACGAGGGGCCGTCACACTGTACAGTCACAGACGAGGGGCAGTGACACCGTACAGTCACCGACGAGGGGCCGTCACACCGTACAGTCACAGACGAGGGGCATTGACACCATACAGTCACAGACGAGGGGCAGTGACACCATACAGTCACAGAAGATGGGCAGTGACACCGTACAGTCACAGTCACCGACGGGCCGTCACACCGTACAGTCACAGACGAGGGGCATTGACACCATACAGTCACAGACGAGGGGCAGTGAAACCGTACAGTCACAGACGAGGGGTTGTGAACTGTACAGTCACAGATGAGGGGCCGTCACACAGTACAGTCACAGACGAGGGGTTCTTAACCGTAGAGTCACCGACGAGGGGCAGTGACACCATACAGTCACAGATGAGGGGCAGTGACACCATACAGTCACAGAAGATGGGCAGTGACATCGTACAGTCACCGACGAGGGGCCGTCACACCGTACAGTCACAGACGTGGGCATTGACACCATACAGTCACAGACGAGGGGCAGTGACACCATACAGTCACAGACGAGGGGCAGTGACACCGTACAGTCATAGACGAGGGGCAGTGAGACCATACAGTCACAGACGAGGGGCCGTGACACCGTACAGTCACAGACGAGGGGCCGTGACATCGTACAGTCACAGACGAGGGGCACTGACACCATACAGTCACAGACGAGGGGCAGTGACACCATACAGTCAGAGACGAGGGGCCGTCGCACTGTACAGTCACAGACAAGGGGCGTGCCACCGTACAGTCACCGTACAGTCACAGACGAGGGGCAGTGACACCGTCACAGTCACAGACGAGGGGCAGTGACACCATACAGTCACAGACGAGGGCAGTGACACCGTACAGTCATACAGTCACAGACGAGGGCGGCCACACACCATACAGTCACAGACGAGGGGCCGTCACACAGTACAGTCACAGACGAGGGGCCGTCACACCGTACAGTCACAGAAGACAGGTAGTGACACCATACTGTCACAGACGAGGGGCATTGACACCATACAGTCACAGAAGATGGGCAGTGACACCATACAGTCACAGACGAGGGGCGGTCACACTGTACTGTCACAGACGAGGGGCATTGACACCATACAGTCACAGAAGATGGGCAGTGACACCGTACAGTCACCGACGTGGGGCAGTGACACCGTACAGGCACAAACTAGGGGTTGTGAAACCAGCTGAAGGAGGGTAGTGAAACATACAGTCACAGACGAGGGGCAGTGACACCGTACAGTCACAGACGAGGGGTTGTGAACCGTACAGTCACAGACCAGGGGCAGTGAAACAGTACAGTCACAGAGGACAGGTGGTGACACTGTACAGTCACAGACGAGGGGCAGTGACACCGTACAGTCACAGACGTGGGGCAGTGACACCGTACAGGCACAGACGAGGGGCAGTGACACCGTACAGTCACAGACGAGGGGTTGTGAACCGTACAGTCACAGACCAGGGGCAGTGACACCGTACAGTCACAGACCAGGGGCAGTGAAACCGTACAGTCACAGAAGAGGGGCAGTGAGACCATACAGTCACAGACGAGGGGCAGTGACACCGTACAGTCACAGACGAGGGGCAGTGACACCGTACAGTCACAGACGAGGGGTAGTGAAACTGTACAGTCACAAACGAGGGGCAGTGACGCCATACAGTCACAGACGAGGGGCAGTGACACCGTACAGTCACAGACGAGGGGCAGTGACACCGTACAGTCACAGACAAGGGGCAGTGTTATCGTACAGTCAGAGACGAGGGGTAGTGAAACCGTACAGTCACAGACGAGGGGCAGTGACACCGTACAGTCACAGACGAGGGGCAGTGACACCGTACAGTCACAGACGAGAGGCAGTGTTATCGTACAGTCACAGACGAGCGGCCGTGACATTGTACAGTCACAGACGAGGGGCAGTGACACTGTACAGTCACAAACGAGGGGCAGTGACACTGTACAGTCACAGACGAGGGGCAGTGACATCGTACAGTCACAGACGAGGGGCAGTGACACTGTACAGTCACAGACGAGGGGCAGTGACACTGTACAGTCACACAGTGACACTGTACAGTCACAGGGGAGGGGTAGTGAAACATTACAGTCACAGGGGAGGAGCAGGGACACCGTACAGTCACAGACGAGGGGTTGTTAAACAGTACAGTCACAGACGAGGGGCAGTGAAACAGTACAGTCACAGAGGACAGGTGGTGACACTGTACAGTCACAGACGAGGGGCAGTGACACCGCGTACACACGAGGCAGTGGACACTGAGCGAGGGGTTGTGAAACAGTACAGGCACAGACGAGGGGTTGTGAAACAGTACAGTCACAGAGGAGGGGCAGTGAAACAGTACAGTCGCAGAGAAGGTGCTGTCACAGGGGCTTAAATTTTAGGAATTCCATGTTCGAATCCCACATTCATGTATTCTGGTTTGCCAGCGCCATATATACCCATAGGTTTCACTGAAACACTCAAATCATTTCAACATTCGTTGTCATGTTAAAGATAAAGATGAAGACCCAATCAAACTTCATAACTCTATCACATGAATAGGAGAAAGAGCATTCCAATACTGTCATTAACATTATCTTTATTAGCATATGTTTGTTTGTAACACTTTAACATCATAATGCCATATAATGAAAAATATTGTTAACATTATATATTCCGAATATTCACTCTGGAATCTGCCTTCTTGTGACAGCATTTTCCATATTCACACGGATGTCATTTGAGACCTACACCTGGACTGTCATATAGCTATCGAAAAGTGAAGGCCTTCAAGAGTTGAATAAATACTTTTTTTCTGTTTTTGACCCGAAAATGATCAAACATGCCTATTTGTCACTTAAAGTCATCCAATACACCACAGGCTCTGCTGTCTTCCTCCGTGCAGTTACAGACCAGTTTCGTATTTTGTGTAATGCGCTTGTCAGTTGGGACACAAACATAATACAATGACATACCAAAAAAGTATATGTATGTGCAGAAGTTTAACATCTGAATTCAATTAAAGTAAGATTTGATTATTATATTTTAAAATTTCAACATACCTGTGCAACTGCCTTTGGTATAATGGATTATACACTTGGACCGGGTAGTTACGCATTCATCAATACGGAGGTTCAATGTTCGAACCCAGGTTGCTACCTAAACGTTTGCAGTTTAATAATAAAATCCACATACTGTCATCTGATCACATGATCTGCAGCACATGTTGACCCTTGGTTAGAAGGCCTCCATGTTTAGACGAGGACACAGTTTATTGCTATGGCAGAACACAGAAGGGAGTTTGTTTCTTTACTTTATCAAGTCCAAATAATTTAAAAGATAAATTTTTTATTTAATTAATTGTTAATTTAGCCAATTTGGAATTTGATGGTTCTGATGTGTATTGTATGATCAGCAAGGGGGAAATGTTTGCTGTTATAAAAGCAATACATACTAATGTGAGGTCATGTGTTCGCAGTAGGGATGCTGAAACAGATCTCTTTCATTGTCCTTGGTTTTAAGACAAGGCTGTATTTTCAGTCCTATTGTTTTCATTTTTTATTAATGAATTATATATATTGAAATAGCTTCAAATGGTAAACACAGTATCCAAAAGTTTCATGACTTAATATAAGCTTTGACGTTAACTTTTTGCAGACGATGTCATTTTAGTGTCAAATCTATACTGTTGTTCTTAAAAGACAACTAGATGTTCTAAATGCATACACAAAAGAATGGAAATTATCAGTGAAACTAGAAAAAAAACTAAATTTGTGATCTTTTTGAAAAGGTGGTCCAATAGAGCTGAAAGAGTGAGTGAGTGAGTATGGTTTTACGCCGCTTTTAGCAATATTCTAGCAATATCACGGTGGGGGACACCAGAAATGAACTTCACACATTGTACCTATGTGGGGAATTGAACCCGGGTCTTTGGCGTGATGAGCCAACAATTTAACCACCAGGCTACCCCCAGCGCTGAAAGAAAGATGGTTAGTTGATGGAGAGTTAATGAGTGTAGTGGATCATTATTCATATTTAGGATTCTGTTTTTGACACACAGTGAACTTGAAAAATTGTACCCAACATTTATCATTGCGTGCAAATAAAAGCTTTAATAAAGCTGTAATGTCTATTGTCTACAAAGTTAGAAGCATGTCACCTAATATGTTCTTTAAAGGTCACATGCAACGTAAAACACAACTTTGCAGATTCTGATACCTTTCGGTATGGACTTACCGAAACAAATCGTCAAAAATGCAAATTCAACTTATAAAATTGAAAAATAACGCGATGAAAAAAAACACGCGAAATCGGAGTTCAAACGTTTCACTAATTTTCCCCGACTTTTCTGGGGAAAACGGGTTTCAACAGCTGGGCTGCGCTCGTGAGCACGTGCGCAGTGAAATAGGTTCGCGCAGCTTGGATGTGGGTTGTCCGGTGAATACTCGGTGAAGGCTTTGGTGTGAGCTATTATTCTAATGTTTTGTTGATATCTCACAGGCGCGAGCTTTTTATATGTTATGACAGTAAATTAACTGTTTATATAATTTCACCACACGTTTTTCTTACCGAGTCACTTTCTCAGTTCGATACTTAAAAGCAATGTCATTATTTAGCGTTGACAGAATTTCTAACTGTGATATAGATATGTCGTTGTCACAGACAAAACTCAATGTCTTGTTTTATTGACACCTGTGTGTCTGCCTGCCTGTCTGCTAATGACAATATTTAATACACAGCTGCTATCACTGACCACATGCAATTTGAACTTAACACCAATCAGGCTATACACCATAAACAAAATGCATTGATTTATGGTCCGAGTTCGGTCTCTGTCACATTATGTAATTACACAGACAGGCAGGTGTGATAGTTGAACACTTGACATGTTATGATGTCTGTTGATTGCAAAATGTTATACACAAAAAATGAGCATGTATTTACAAAACCCAACATCTCTACATATACACACACAATGAGCCGTGAGGGCATACGCAAATGAACCAGCCGTTACACTTGAGTGAACACCCACCCGCTCTGACTGGGTTCGGTATCCCGGCTGCTTCGTTTCTTGGGAAGTAAACCCAAGTACACAATATTGCACTTTTGATTTGCGATTGTACGCTTATAATTTTGTTTATATGTTTTTTCATAACCAATGTATATTATATGTCACGAATAAGTGATAATTGTGTTTTAATTATGTTTGATTTTTTGGTTGCATGTGACCTTTAAGCTCTTTGATACCCAGATACAACCAATTATTATTATTATTAAATGGCTTTGAAACATAATGATTTCAGTGGTATTACTGTTGGGAGAAGGTTTACATATTAGCATGTAAAATATTCCTCTGTGTTCGATTCTCTACACCAAAATGTATGGTTTACGGTGATTGTGGTATTACTGTTAGAAGGTTTACATATTAGCATGTAATATATTCCTCTGTGTTCGATTCTCTACACCAAAACGTATGGTTTACGGTGATTGTGGTATTACTGTTAGAAGGTTTACATATTAGCATGTAATATATTCCTCTGTGTTCGATTCTCTACACCAAAACGTATGGTTTACGGTGATTGTGGTATTACTGTTGGTTTACATATTAGCATGTAAAGGTATTACTCTGTGTTCGATTCTCTACACCAAAAGCATGTAAAATATTCATATTAGCATGTCTGTGTTCGATTCTCTACACATGTAATATATTCCTCTGTGTTCGATTCTCTACACCAAAACGTATGGTTTTACAGTGAAATTACGTATGGTTTACGGTATATTCCTCTGTGGTCGATTCTTACTGGTTTTACGGGATTGTGGTATTAAGGTTTACATATTAGCATGTAAAATATTCCTCTGTGTTCGATTCTCTACACCAAAACGTATGGTTTACGGTGATTGTGGTATTACTGTTAGAAGGTTTACATATTAGCATGTAATATATTCCTCTGTGTTCGATTCTCTACACCAAAACGTATGGTTTACGGTGATTGTGGTATTACTGTTGGGAGAAGGTTTACATATTAGCATGTAAAATATTCCTCTGTGTTCGATTCTCTACACCAAAACGTATGGTTTACGGTGATTGTGGTATTACTGTTGGGAGAAGGTTTACATATTAGCATGTAAAATATTCGTCTGTGTTCGATTCTCTACACCAAAACGTATGGTTTACGGTGATTGTGGTAGATACCCATTATTTATTATTTCCCAAATTAGATGTTTAAAATACTGAGTCAAAATTCTTCATATACACGAATAGTGTCTCCCAAAAATAGTTTATAACATGCTTAGCTAGTCAGTTGGAAGTGTAGTACATGGAAGTTAGATCTCTGTCTGGAATGGGACTCCACAAAACTTACTTCATGACCTTTCTCCAACCAGTAATTTATTTATCAATACTCACGGAAGATTTAAGGAAACATTTTATTAGATATCGGTTTGGTTTATTAGACCTATCTTTAAATGAAGGAAGAAAACTTTACATTGAAAAATCGAAACGAATCTGTCAGTTATGTGATGTAGAAACAGAAATGAAATTCACTTTGTGTTTGTCTGTCGACATTACAGTGACCTTCTAACGAAACACATTAAATATTATCTCATACAGATGCAACCGATGAAAGCTTTCGTATATATTCTAACAACTAAGAACGAATCTTATATATTAAATCTTTCACTATATATTAAACATTCACTAGCCAAAAGAAATGAACTGTTTAAAGAATGTGTACCTTCCTGTTTTGTAGCATTATATTTTTCCTTATCCTGACTCATGCTTATTGCTTGTCTTCTTCTTCTTGCGAACATAGTGGAACACATGTATCTCCCAATTGAAGTTCCCTTCAATTAAAAAATCACTAATTAGTACTCACCACGAGTTACCTCCCTTCCACAAGCGCGGGAACGAGGGCGCCACCTGAACCCATGTGCCTCACTCTCTCCTTCTTCGCCCAGTGAGCTGGACGTGAGAGCGCCTGTGTCTCCCAACACACTATATCCTTTTTTTATATTTAGTTTGTTACCTCTTATATTCAGTTATAGTATCACTATTCAACTTGCATTGATTATTAGTCGTGTTTCTGCTGTTTTATTCACGGTTCGCCGTGTTTGTTCAGCAGTTTACGTTAATGAGAATCTGCACAGGTTGTTAACTACGTTATTCCGCTACCGATCCACATTTAAAATGCCCTAGTTGCATTACTCCATGTTCTATTGTTTCTCGTTGTAAATTATGTATTAATTTACCAATTTCTGCCTTTGATAAATATTTATGTTCCGTTTTGAGACGGAAGGCAGATAAATCTTGCAAACAATCTTCAGTCATGGCTAATAGATCGGAAGCTATTATACCCTGTCAACTGTTGACTGACGACCGCCACCGGCTGGTGGCATGCCAGAGTTTCCCTCGGGGGATAAGCGTGGGACGCAGTCGGCTATGTCAAAGAAGCGACCTGCATCTCAAGACATTCCGTCTTCTTAGTCTAAGACTAGGAAAGCGTCCACATCATCTCAACGTACGCTTCGAACCCCCAGGTCCACAGCTTCGTCAAAAGGGAAATCTACAAAAACTACAAATAATTTTGCCTCCGATATTCTACCTGTCTCAGAATTATGTTTATATGATGATGACATTCCGATTATCATTCCAGATGTACGTCATAAAAGCGTCCAGTATCTGCTACCGTCACTACAGCGCAGATAAACACGCAACCAGAGATGCCTTACGCTGGACGCCTGAGTTTACGATTGAGGGTCCGATCACTTTCACAGAGAGGCCACCCTCAAGCGCCAGCGCAGACCGTCCCCAGACGACCTGGTTAACCAAATCATGAGACTGATGGAGGACCGTTACGGTTTACAGAGGCCCCAGAGCCACGGGCCCCAGAGCCCAACTCATAATAAGTCATACAGGGCCCCAGAGCCTGCCTTTGCTTCGCGTAGGGCCCTGAGCCACAAACGCGCCTCGCTGGCGAACGCAACCCAGCCCGTAGCGATCACTTCGCAAAGGAAGTCCCAGGTCAGGCCTCCGCGAAGGAGCTAGAGCCTATCCAGTTGCGAGGGACATCCGCGAGGAGAAGGAGCGCCGAGCCCACACCCTGTAGAACACAGAGGTGGATTCTCTGCGGAAGCAAGCTCATATGTCGATTCGGGACACTGACTCGATCGATACATTCGCGAAGGTCGCTGAGAAGGCTAAAGAAGTCAGCTCCATATCTACCTGCGCCCAGAAGATTTAGAAGAGCTTCTGAAGTCCCCAGCGATTCGCCGAGGATGTCTCCTTCAAGGTCTGCTTACACTAGCCACTTCGTCAGTCCGTTCACCACAGTCCTCTCCATAGATCTTCCTACAGATCTAGGACTCCGACATGTGACCCTACATCAGAGGAAGAAGGTATCATTTTCTCAGATGCTATCATACTTTGAATCAGATGCTGAGACTCAGATACTGAAGGATGATGGTGAATGAGTTACAACTTGCTTCCCCGTTTCGGGAATGCCAAGGACGAATTCAACTAAGACTTACCTGATGAAGGATGATGATGTAGACAATATCACATTAGTAGCATGAGTAACCAGTGGTATTCACAAAATATACCTCCTATTAGCACAACGATTTAACACCATGTAAGTGTTAAAAGTCAGTATCCAAATATATACAGATTGCAGCACAGTACGTTTTAACACCATGTAAAGTGTTAAAAGTCCAGTACCAGCTAATTTGGATACAGCCTGTTCCAAATCTTCAAAAGTCCAATCTACACATTTCCCGGTCTTCAATGCCAAGAAATTTGCTGGACACAATATGGACCCAAAAGTAGAACATTTTTCAAGGCTTCATCCATGGGGATATTGATGACAACTTTAAAATTAATCAGCGCCATGCCAAGTCCAGAAGTTACAAAGTAGACGATCATTGCAAATTCGGTGGCTCAACTAGATACCATTTGTCCGCTTTTTCAGGAGGATGGACCCCCTTTTTCAAGGCTCAGGATATTGATTCTCATGAACAACTTTAGAAAAAATTAATTGAATCCAGATCTAGAACAATTAATAGAAACTCAGGAGGATGTTCATCTGGAGATTTTTGTGGGAATGATTAATGAAACTCTCATCAAGTTCAAGAATTCTACAGAGGAGGAAGATAGAATGATCTACTCAGCTCTACTCATGCAGAAAAGAGACCACCAATTTCTTACAGAGCACCTATCAGCTTACTGAAACTACTACCATGGCTCGTCGGGCAAGGCTTACTAGCCTCTTGCTCTTGGGATAAGCAATTTACAGAATCTCTATACACAGCTCCATGGTCATCGCCCTTACTGTTTGGTGGCAACATAGACAAGGTCTCCAAAGAAGTATCTAAAGACTCAAGAGAGGTTCTTATGATCAGATCCATGGATACCTTAGTTTAACGCCATTAAACAGTCAACACAGAGATACTCGGCAAGTCTAAGTTTTTCGGGCTACAGAAAGCACGGACAAGAAATTAGCTGCAGCTAAAGATCCCAAGGATTCTTTTCGTCACCCATACAACAAATTTAGGGGAGGATCAGCTAGAGGCAGATCATCCAGAGGTGCCCGTGGATTTAGACGATGAAATTCAGGTTCGGAACGACTGAAGTCTTCCACCCCCAGCCGTTCCAGTACAACCGCCTCAAGTGGGTGGACGCTTCAGCTACACTGGGAAAACTGGGAAATACTACAAGATCCATATGTATCCAACATCCTACAGCACGGATATCTAATACAACTCAAGGCCAAGCCTCCGTTAACAGTCAACCCCCCAGGGTTCAAGGTTCAACCGGCACAACTACCTATGTTAAGAGAAACAGTACTTACTCTACTAAACAAACAGGCCTTAGAAGTTCTGGATCAACGAAACATCGCACCAGGTTTCTACTCCCCAGTTTTCCTAGTGCCGAAGAAAAATTCCAAGGAGAAGTTTCTCATGGGTCTCATATACAACATGAGCATCTTCAACAGAGAATATCTATGCAAACCTCCAACGTTTCGCGATGATACACTTACCGCAACTCTCGGCATTTAATTCGTCCCAAAGATTACATGGCCATCATAGATTTGCAAGACGATATCTACACATTCGATTCATCCCAACTCAAGGAAATATCTAAGATTTATCCTAGACGGAAACATTACCAATGGAAGGTTCTTCCCTTCGAATCACATCGACCCTTTGGGTATTCACAAGAGTGACTCAAGCCTATTGTCTCATACCTACATCGCCAAGGTCTTCGCAGCTTTTACCTAGACGACGGTATACAAGTGGATCCAGATCCACAGCGTCTCAGACTACAGCTGAACTTTATAATCAAGCTACTAACACAATTAGGATGGTTAGTAAATCTACTCAAGTCAGACCTAGAACCAACGCAAGATCTGCAATTTCTAGGTATACGATTTCTAACAGCTCAGAATCGTGATTAGTAGTCCCGAGGACAGATGGATCAAGATCCAACAACTTACTCCTCAAGCCCTACTCTCTCCGTTACCACTACGACAGTGGCAGAGCCTATTGGGACTACTCACATCAGCTCAAGACTTGACAGTCAGAGGCAGGCTTCAATTACGTCCGTTACAAGTCCTTATCAATGCTCATCTCGAGGACCCTCTACCATTCAGTCTACCAGATTATGTCAAACCACATCTACTCTGGTGGACCAAGAGATTGAATGTTTGCAGGGCGCCTCCTTAGTAGAGCCGAATCGAACACACATCTCTACGTGACGCCGGCACTACTACAAGGTTGGGGAGCCCACCTTGCTGGCAGGACAGCCAGGCCTATGGAGCAACATCAAGAGAGCAAATGTCACATAAATCTGCTAGAGATGCAAGCAGTCATAAACGCCATAAGTCACTGAACAACATACTACAGAACGCCTCAGTTGATGGTTCACACAGACAATTCAACAGTGGCGTTTTATGTGAACAAACAAGGTTCAACAAGGTCACACAGAACCTACTGACTCGATGTTTCAGACTGTTCGATTTAATCGACAATCTAAACATACACGCCAGAGCTTGCCACATTCCAGGAGCAAAGAATGTATTAGCAGACGCCTCTCGGCCACACCAACCACGCCGACAGAATGGATGCTCCACACAGAGATATTCAATCAAAAATAATCATGGAAATAGGATCTCCACTGATAGACCTATTCGCCACTCGATTCAACAAGCAACTGACAACTTTCGTGTCGCTAGTGCCAGACCCACTAGCATGGGCAACGGACGCTCTAAGCATATCATGGGAGAGACTCAACACGTACGCTTTCCCGCCTCCAGCGTTGATCCCACAAGTCTTACAGAAAATCAGTCAAACGCAGAGCCTCCATCTGATTTTAGTCGCGCCCTACTGGCCAGCAAGAACTTGGTTTCCAGATCTCATTCAAGTAATGGGAAAACCAATTCTTCAGCTCCCACAACGCGCCAATCTATTGATACATCTGCACACCAAACAAGTGCACGAAACACCAGAAGCATTCCAACTTCACGTATGGATTGTATCAAGGCATGTCTGAATAAAAGAGGTTATTCTGCCAGAGCGGATAAAGCGGTTACGCTTGCACTACGTAACTCAACTCGTAACTTGCACGATGACAAATGGCACAGTTTTGTCAATTACGCTGCTAAGAAAGGATTTACAGTCAGATATGCTACACATCCTCAAGTGGCAGATTTCTTATGTTATCTACAGCAAACTAAGAATCTAAAAGGCTCAACCTTGTCCACTTATCTTGCAGCCATAAGTTCTTGTCATAACTATGCGAAGCGGGCTAAGTTAACAAAACAACAGAGTTACTCCGCTTTGTTACGAAATGCGTTCGATTGGAGGATCAGAAACGAAGTTTCACGCTCCAGCCTGGGATCTAAATATAGTGCTCCAACACCTCACTAGTGAGGCTTATGAACCATTGCTATCTACATCGTTTGAATCACTGACCCACAAAACCTTATTCCTGTTAGCACTAGCTACGGCCGCCAGGATGCCAGAGATTCACGCTTTGGATTACTTAGAGAACACGCTTTGATGATATTCATAACATTGCTCATCTGGGACTTCGCTGGGATTTTATAGCTTAAAACCAACTGCGAGGTCAACCAGACAGATTATTCCACGCCCCAGCTCTCTCATCCATACTTTTGGACCGTGATGATACGATGGATCTATCACTATGCCCAGTGAGGGCACTGAAAATATATCTCCAACGATCCAAACAGAGCAGAGGGAAATTCAAGAGATTATTTATCCCTATATCTACAGCTACTAGACGGTGAAGTCTCGCATTACTACTATCTCTATCTGGATCAGAACTGTCATACCACGTGCCTACAAGGCTGCAGGACTCGACCCTCCAAGAGCTTCTAATCCTCACTCTAAATTAGAGCTGCTTAGCCTCAACTCTCGCCTACATGGGAATTGCTCGTTGAATACCATAATGGAGGGATGGTTCTGGAGATCCTGATATGGTGTTTGCCAACCACTATCTGAGAGATATCACCACCGAGGACGTCTCAGGTATCCACCATTTTGGTCCCATGGTCCTCGCCAACAGTTGACAGTTCCATGGAGAACATAAGTCTATCTTACAGATTTTATACTTATCTGATAACAGTACTAATAGCTACATGCTATCTATATATTTTGCTTAAGTTTAATTTATTATCTTAAGCTCAGTACTATTTTTATATCAGTACTATATATAAGCTTTCAACTCCTAGGAGTTTTGCTACTATATATATATGTTCAGCTTAAGTTTCATCAATCCTTAAGCTCAGTCATATGGTCATATGCATAAATGTATTAGCTAACAAACTCTAAGGAGTTGGTTACTATTATACAGCTTAAGTTATAATTATATCTTAAGCACAGTACTATACTATTATAGCTTAAATATATGCATATCTTAAGCTTAATACTTTGGTTAATTTATAAAAGTATCCACTATAAACTCACAGAAGTTTATATTATCACATTAATAGCTTCAGCTTACATTAATGTTGTATATACTTTTATCATATTCTATAAATTGTAATAACCTTTATATGGCAGCTGATAAGTTAAACAGCAGGAATTCATCAGTTCAGTGCCTTTATGAAGTTCCCATAGGGTTATTACAATCATCACAGTTCAAATCACTAATTATTAAAATCCAAAGTATATATATTCCCACCTCCTTTTCCGTCGGATTCTACAAGCAATGAGCATGAGTCAGGATAAGGAAAAATATGAAATTTTTAGAGTAAAATTAATATTTTATACTTATCCTGACTCATGAGGTAAGCCCTCCCGTCCTCCCCACTTAACACTTTGGATTTCTTCGGAAAAATAAAGTGTCGGGCTCGAAACAAAAGGAGAGAGTGAGGCACATGGGTTCAGGTGGCGCCCTCGTTCCCACGCTTGTGGAAGGGAGGTAACTCGTGGTGAGTACTAATTAGTGATTTTTTAATTGAAGGGAACTTCAATTGGGAGATACACGTGTTCCACTATGTTCGCAAGAAGAAGAAGACAAGCAATAAGCATGAGTCAGGATAAGTATAAAATATTAATTTTACTCTAAAAATTTCATGATTATCTGTATATATACATGGATGTAAAATACTCTCTTGTATATATGTCCGGAGGCCTTTTGTACAACAAATTTTTCAATCATGAAAGCACAATGAACACCCCCAGTTTGACATCGATTGTCACAATGTCTTCCAACAAAATCTCTGAACTAAAGGGATACACATTCTGGCTCAATATTCCATAATACAGAAATCTGATTCATTGAGAAGATTTCATTAGAAGTGGTGCAGTCTTTATAACTGGTGTTTCACTCTGGAGAGACTTGGACATTCAGTGTGAATTCATCAAATCGAATATTTAAATGGGAGATCATATCCTGCCATCTTCTCAGAGTAGACCTTGTCAAATTCCTCGTTCTGTGCCACCGTGTACCAGTTCTTCCAGTCCCCAACACCACCTGATTATAGGAGAAGAACAAAACATAACCATATGTCTGTGACCAGAACATAGTGGGTTATACATGTGCCATAGCTACCTCATACATCTTCTATCACACTTGCTGCACCATATGGACATGCCCAGCCCGTTCTGAGTTTCTTTGGATTGTTAACGTCACACAGCTGTTCGTGGGCTTCATATAGCTGATGCAACTATAAAAGGTGTATCACCTGGCGTCATCTCAGATGACGTGATGTAAATTTAATACTTTCAAGGAGGCGAGGAAATAAAGAGACAACATTTCCAGTTTGTCTGTAGTCAGTGTAAACCAGTCACCTCGTTTCATGCCCATAGGGCCTCACATAGGATATTCGGTCCAGTTTCATCAACATGACTCAGCATAAACAGGTGGCAGTGGAGCTTATCTAACATGTCAAATTGTGTCCGTTTAGTTCTACGCCGCACTCAGCAATATTCCAGCTATATTGCGGCGGTCTGTAAATAATCGAGTCTGGACCAGACAATCCAGTGATCAACAGCATGAGCATCGATCTGCGCAATTGGGAACTGATGACATGTGTCAACCAAGTCAGTGAGCCTGACAACCCGATCCCGTTTGTCGCCTCTTACGACAAGCATGGGTTACTGAAGATCAATTCTAACCCGGACCTTCACGGGTCTAAGAACAGAATAACCTGTTAAGGACAGACTGATAACAACCATACGACAAGCATGGGTTACTGAAGATCAATTCTAACCCGGACCTTCACGGGTCTAAGAACAGAATAACCTGTTAAGGACAGACTGATAACAACCATACGACAAGCATGGGTTACTGAAGATCAATTCTAACCCGGACCTTCACGGGTCTAAGAACAGAATAACCTGTTGAGGACAGACTGATAACAACCATACCACAAGCATGGGTTACTGAAGATCAATTCTAACCCGGACCTTCACGGGTCTAAGAACAGAATAACCTGTTAAGGACAGACTGATAACAACCATACCACAAGCATGGGTTACTGAAGATCAATTCCTAACCCGGACCTTCACGGGTCTAAGAACAGAATAACCTGTTAAGGACAGACTGATAACAACCATACCACAAGCATGGGTTACTGAAGATCAATTCTAACCCGACCTTCACGGGTCTAAGAAAAGAATAACCTGTTAAGGACCCGACTGATAACAACCATACCACAAGCATGGGTTACTGCAGATCAATTCTAACCCGGACCTTCACGGGTCTAAGAACAGAATAACCTGTTAAGGACAGACTATTAACAACCATACCACAAGCATGGGTTACTGAAGATCAATTCTAACCCGGACCTTCACTGGGTCTAAGAACAGAATAACCTGTTAAGGACAGACTGATAACAACCATAATGACAAGCATGGGTTACTGAAGATCAATTCTAACCCGACCTTTCACGGGTCTAAGAAAAGAATAACCTGTTGAGGACAGACTGATAACAACCATACGACAAGCATGGGTTACTGCAGATCATTCTTAACCCGGACCTTCACAGGTCTAAGAAAAGAATAACCTGTTAAGGACAGACTGATAACCATAACGACAAGCATTGGTTACTGAAGATCATTTCTAACCCGGACATTCACGGTCTAAGAAAAGAATAACCTGTTAAGGACAGACTGATAACAACCATAATGACAAGCATGGGTTACTGAAGATCAATTCTAACCCGGACCTTCACGGGTCTAAGAACAGAATAACCTGTTAAGGACAGACTGATAACAACCATACGACAAGCATGGGTTACTGAAGATCAATTCTAACCCGGACCTTCACGGGTCTAAGAACAGAATAACCTGTTAAGGACAGACTGATAACAACCATACGACAAGCATGGGTTACTGAAGATCAATTCTAACCCGGACCTTCACGGGTCTAAGAACAGAATAACCTGTTGAGGACAGACTGATAACATCCATACGAGGCAGGGTTTGGTTTACAGTCAATTCAAGACACTGCTCCATTGCTGCCCGAGGTATCACGCTGAAAAAGCTGCGTGGATATGATTGGGCCCGGTTGTTACAGTCTACTGACAAATGGGTCTTAATGCATGTCACAATTTAATTCATATTATGATTCATATTTTGTTTTTTTCATGTTAATAAATTCCTACAAAGACATGTATCCAACAAGGATATATTTAAATGTATGACATATCAACCACACACTGACATGTACCTGCATCTCACCTTTTCTGAATACCTGTGGCAATCCGTCTTGTATCAGTCCTTTACCAACTTCCAAGGCAACAGTTTTCATATTTTCAAAGCCACATTTATGGCAGATGCCTTGGATAAGTTCCTCATCCGCCTCCACACCAATGAAGTCAGCCAACTCCTGCACGCCAGCGACCGGGTCCTGTACACGCACCATAAACGTACATGAATAAGCAGCACACACAGAAACTATTAATTACAGAATTTAGCACATGAATGTGTAACACTTATTCTTCACACAGGATATATGACGGTTGCCTGCTAACATTTGAATCTGGATCAGATAAAGTGATGATTATGGAGGTCGGACGATGTGGCATCAAGCGATCAAGTCTTCTCTAATGGCAAACTTGCTCTACATTGTCAAATGACTATGACCTTACAAGTTACATGAACCTTACACTTAAACGTGCTCATAGCCTTGCACTGAGAAATTACTATAGCCTTACAATGGCAAGTGACTATTACCTTTCAATAACAAATGACTACAATCTTACACTGCGAAGTGACTGTAGAAGAGACTACTACTATAGCCTTACAATGGCAAGTGACTATTACCTTTCAATAACAAATGACTACAATCTTACACTGCGAAGTGACTGTAGAAGAGACTACTACTATAGCCTTAGACGGACAAGTGACTTCATCTTGCATTGACAAGAAATTTATTCCGACACAATAACCTTACAGCCACAATATCCTTTCACGACCACTGTTTATATGATTATACAGAGCAGGGTCTATAATGTACATGCACTCGTGTAGACCCGGGGCAGAAAAGGTCCTCAGCACCATATTGTTGGTGGTAAAAGGGGACCAAACTGGGTAACCTGTTTGCCGTGGGTTGCACGCATGTGTCAATGGAAGAAGGGATTGAGGTGGTTGAGAGTAAAGAAGCAAGGAACCGTGTTCGTTCGCCTAACACCACTACACCGCCGACCCTGCCTTCACCTAAAGCGGGTGGTAGAATGGTCGAAGTTCTACCAATCGGCTGGTCACGCCAAGCCCTGTGCATAAAATATGCACATAAATTATTTGAATATAAAATATGTTTTGATTGGACTTGGCCAAAATATTTATGTTTTAAAAATGAAATATGCCAAGAGTCTTATGCCAGAAGGTGGTAACTCATGGGATAATTTGGTGATGTTGACCTCCGAAATCTGTAAGTCTCCAATTTCTGGTTACGGCCCAAACCTGCCAGACACTTAATTTGGTAAACTAATGTGGCTTTTGGCGTCATACTTGCAGATGTATACCATCCCTGGTGTTTACATAGTGGATATCTGATCCTAATAAAAATTGCTCATTTTGGCACTCCATCGTGGTTTTTTTTCACAAAGTCTCAACAAAATCCTGGTTTAAACTGGTCAAAACGTAGAATGAAGCTGCACAGAATATAAATGTGTCTCCTGAACTGGATTCATGGTCTCGATTTGTTGTCATCAAAGCTGCAGATAAATATTGTCAACCAATTAAACACAACCCACTCGGCTTTTCCAGAAGTGAAGAACGTGACACTGTTCGTGGTGGATCACTGCTTATTAAAGGTCACATGCAACGTAAAACACAACTTTGCAGATTCTGATACCTTTCGGTATGAACTTACGGAAACAAATAATGAAAAATGCAAATTCAACTTATAAAGTTGAAAAATAACGTGATGAAAAAACCCGCGCGAAATCGGAGTTCAAACGATTCACTAATGTTCCCCCGATTTATCGGGGGAAAACTGGTTTCAACAGCTGGGCTGCGCTCATAGCACGTGCGCAGTGAAATAGGTTCGTGCAGCTTTGAAGTTGGTTTCCCTCGGTGAAGGCTTTGGTGTGAGCTATTTTTCTAATGTTTTGTTGATATTTCACAGGCGCGAGCTTTTTATATGTTATTACAGTAAATTAACTGTTTATATAATTTCATTTGTCTATTTCACCACACGTTCTTCTTACCGAGTCACTTTCTCAGTTCGATACTTAAAAGCAATGTCATTATTTAGCGTTGACAGAATTTCTAACTGAGATATAGATATGTCGTTGTCACAGACAAAACTCAATGTCTGTTTTATTGACACCTATGTGTCTGCCTGCCTGCCTGTCTGCTAATGACCATATTCAATACACTACTGCGATGACTGACCACATGCAATTTGAACTTAACACCAATCAGGCTATACACCATAAACAAAATGCATCGATTTATGGCCCGAGTTCGGTCTCTGTCACATTATGTAATTACACAGACAGGCAGGTGTGATAGTTGAACACTTGACATGTTATGATGTCTGTTGATTGCAAAATGTTATACACAAAAAATGAGCTTGTATTTACAAAACCCAACATCTCTATATATACACACACAATGAGCCGTGAGGGCATACGCAAATGAACCAGCCATTACACTTGAGTGCACACCCACCCGCTCTGACTGGGTTCGGTATCCCGGCTGCTTCGTTTCTTGGGAAGTAAACCCAAGTACACAATATTGCACTTTTGATTTGCGATTGTACGCTTATAATTTTGTTTATATGTTTTTTCATAACCAGCAATGTATATTATATGTCATGAATAAGTGATAATTGTGTTTTAATTATGTTTGATTTTTTAAGTTTTCGCGGAGACAACAATATCTGAACCTGTTATCAATGAATAATTTTACTAACATTGAAGTTGTCCGTGCATAAAACCTTGAATATTAACCGTGGCATTGTTCATGACAGAGCATGTTGCCTGTCCGAATTGTCTGAGATGGAAATTTCAAAAGAAGGACAAATAGTAGTTGCTTTGCTGACGACACCTCTCTTTACGTAATTGTAGATGATCACGATACTGCCGCATCCTGCCTGAACGATGATTTAAACCGTATCTCTAGCTGGGCGGACAAGTGGCAAGTTACCTTCAACCCTGATAAAACCGAAACAATCAATTTCTCTCGGTAACATAAAAACGACACGATTCCGACCTTGAACATGAACCAAACCTTGATACGAGAAGTGGGAAGTCATAAACACCTGGGTATAACTCTACAGAGTGATTGTGGATGGAAAACTCATATTGAAGATATTGTTAAGAAAGTTAGCCCCATGATAAATTGTCTTGAAGTTTTAAATATCACTCTCCAGAAAAAACGCTAGAAACCATGTACAAATCGTTTGTGATGCTGATATTTGACTATTGTTGTCATATCTGGGATAATTGTGCAAATGATCAGTGTCTTATTCTTGAACGGTTACATCTAGATGCACTTTTGCATAACATAGCAGTTCGTTGGCACTAGTCATCATAGGTTATATATCCCAAAAAGTCTTAACCATTAAAAGAATGGAGGCGCGACATTAAACTAATACATTTTTACAAGATGAATAACAATCTCGCACCTGACTACCTCTGTGACCTTGTCCCTAACTTTGTCTCCGAAAACAGTTAATATAATCTCCGTAATAAATTTAAGTTACAAACAATAAATTGTAGGACTAAAATATATGAAAAGTCGTTCCTACCTGACACAATTAAAATTTGGAATTCATTACCTGATAATTTAGTATTCGCTAACTCAATCGGTGAATTCAAATCTCTGCTTCAAAATGATGAATCAAATAATTATCTAGATCTAAATTATGGCAGTCGATTCTGTCAGATCGTACACTGTCGACTTTAGCTCGGCTGTAGTGATTTGAATGCGGATAAAGTAAATAGACACATTTCTAACAACCCTGGATGCGCTTACGGATACCACAATGAAGATACTGTTCATTATCTTTTACATGTAAGTTATACACTGCTATTAGAAATAATACCTACTTCTATGTAAATGGCCACAATCTCCAAACTGTGTTATACGGAATACCTCGGGCAAACAACAACATCAAAAAGAACATAATAGAGTCCCTGCATCAATACATCTATAAGTCTAAACGATTTGACAAATTATACAATCAATTATATGCAATCAATTAATGAAGTGTAGCTGCAAGCTCAATGTTTATAAGCACCTACAACGCACATATATGATTTAATTTGTCGGTTTTTGTATCCAGTTCTTGTGTATTTGTTTAAATGATATATGTACTGGTGAGGTATTGATATAAGCAGAGTTCTGCTTGTTTACCAAACAAGATTCTCTAGGAATAAAAATATGTTTAAACCAGTAGTTGCTGAAATCTTTCACTAAGTAGTTACATGTACTATACTCTTTCAACAAGTAGTTACTATAACCTCACACAATCGAGTGACTGTAACCGTCCACTAACATTTGACTATAACCTTCCACCAACATTTGACTATAACCTTCCACCAACATTTGACTAACACAATCGAATATAACCATCCACTGACATTTGACTATAACCTCACACAATCGAGTGACTGTAACCGTCCACTCACATTTGACTATAACCTCACACAATCGAGTGACTGTAACCGTCCACTAACATTTGACTATAACCTCACACAATCGAAGTGACTGTGCCCACTAACATTTGACTATAACCTCACACAATCGAGTGACTGTAACCGTCCACTCACATTTGACTATAACCTCACACAATCGAGTGACTGTAACCGTCCACTAACATTTGACTATAACCTCACACAATCGAGTGACTGTAACCGTCCACTAACATTTGACTATATAGTCAAGGAGCTTATGGGATTCCGTGAAAGTTTTTTGATGAAAGCAAATCATATATTTTTTTGTGTTTATATGTTAAAGAAAAAAGAGTTTAAGAAATGTTTGGTTCCAATCTGAATATTGATGCGAAAGCTATTTTTAGCTCAAAATTCAAGATGGCCACCAAACTTTAACCGGGAACTGAAAAAGTTGGAAAAACTCGGAACAAATCAATGGTTTTAATATCAAATACCATGCATATTTGGTTACGGAATATATTTCTCATATGCTGTAAGTCACCAGATCTTGTTAGTTTGATTCTAGTCTTAAATTGATACATAAAAGAGTAATTTTTAGCTCTAAGAGTTATAATGATGAATAAATAAACCCATTTCTTCACAGGGCATATATTTTGTATAGAACTAGTACAATATGAAAAAGGAATATACTTTTTACCCTGTTTATCTACTATAGATGTCTGTACATGAAACTGTGACCCAGAAATATACTCTTCAAAAAAGGAAACGCACAATCCATTTTTAGAAGAATTTCTTGCATTAGTTTAAGAGCAATTATTTCATGCAATCCCAATGGTAAAAAGGTAAAAATTCAAATGTCTTTAGACAAAGCCTTTACTGTTGTGTTTCTGTTTACTTGAGTCCACAAGATGGCGTCAAAGTCAGTTCTTTGTATGGCCACCATTGGCAGCAATTACTGCTTGGCACCGTTTCGGCACAGACTGGATAAGTTGACGAAGTAGCTCTTATCATCGTAGGCGACTTCAATTTCCATTTTGACACTAAACAAATTCTTAATCTTCTTGAAGTCCACAACTGTGTACAACTGGTGTCTGAGGCAAGCCACAGAGGTGGACACACTCTGGACTGGATAGTTACCCGTGCTTCAGACGCGTGTGTCAGTTGTGTATCTGTATAGGATCTACAACTCTCTGACCATTTCCATATATTTGTGAGCTTGGACCTCTCTATACCCAGTCCAAATGTGAAGATTACTCGCTGTAGGAACATGCACTCCCTGGATATGGATATTTTAAAAGACAATTTGCTAAACTCAGACATTATACTTGAGCCACCATCTGATGCTGAGAGTCTCGTTCTGCTATACAATAGAGGTCTGTCTGAGCTGCTATATAGACAAACATGCACCAGTGAAGGACAGAGTCATACCAGTCACTAAAACATCTGCTTGGGACTTCACACCTTAAGTTCGACAAGCGAAAAAAGATAAGAGGAAAGCAGAACGTAGATGGAAAATAATCTTTCCTGGAAATTCATCGCCAAATGTATATTTCAGCCAAAAATCACTCAACAATGGTCATCAGACAAATCAACATCTCAATTCTAAGATTGAAGCCAACGAGTCAAGTCCAAAGTTACTGTTCAAACTTTTGTTCAGTATCTTGAGTAAACACTTTGAATCGACACTTCCGACATCTGATGACAATGAAGTAATAGCACAGACATTTTCGGATTATTTCTACAAAAAGATCCAAGAACATTCATGACAAGATTTCGTCTTCTCCGGCTGTTGATGAAGCTGATTTTCCTCCAAAAATGTTTGATGGCACGCCTCTTACTCATATGGATAGTTTCACTGATATTTACCAACATTAGTTTCATGGTCCACCTTTCCTGGCATAACCTCTATGAGGTGTTCCTATCAGCCTCCAGAGCACACCACAGCACAGAGACGGCTCTGCTGAAGATCCTGAATGACCTACGATGTGGTATTGACACAGGACAAGTGGCCCTGCTCACTTTACTTGGCCTAACCAGTGCCTTTGACACGATTGATCACCAGAGACTCCTCAAAAGACATGATACAGAACTTGGATTTATCCAGGCTGGCATCTTATCTACAGGACAGGACTCAAACCGTTGTTGTTGGTGAGTCTGTGTCAACCGCATCTAGGCTTGAGTGCAGAGTCCCTCAAGGATCCATGCTTGGTCCGATCCTCTTCACCCTCTATACTCTTCCACTTGGCTCTGTTGTAGCAAACCTTAATCTTGACCACTTCTACGCAGATGACACGCAGCTGTGGAAGTTATTTCAACCAAACACAGAGTCAGCTAGAGCGTCTCTCTATCAGACATCAGACTGTTGCCAGAAGATATTCATGGATGTCATCAAATGCCTTGATATTAATTTAAGAGAAAACAGAGTCCATTCTTCTGGGACAGGCTGGAAAACGCAAGCAGTGTGACATTACTAGTGTGTGTGTGTCTGTGGAGCAACCATTCCTCTTTCTTCCACTGTCAACGATCTGGATGTTGTCATCGATCAAGATCTAAGTATGACAGAACACGTCAAGTATGTTACTAAAACTTTCTACTCCAATCTCCACAATATCAGCAAGGCCAGACCGTTCTTACCAAAGATGCCTAAAAAACACTCAGCCTAGTACATCTCGTATGGACTACTGTAACAGCCTTTTGGTCGGATCTCCATCTTGTGTCACTGACCAACTCCAATGGATCCAGAATTTACTTGCTTCCATTACCTCCCAGATCACCAGAAAAAAGCACATCACACCAACTCTAAAGGACCTTCATTGGCTGCCCGTGAAACACATAATCTCCTTCAAACTATTCTGTCTCGCATACCAGCGCATGACTAACATGGCTCCAGTCTATCTGTCAGATCTTCTTCAGGCTTATGCACCATCTAGATCTCTCAGATCAGGGAATCAACACCTTCTTGTTATCCCCAAAGTCAAACAAGCTAAATATGGACACCGTGTCTTCGCCTATCCTGCTGACCGCCTCCGTGGTGTAGTGGTTAGAGCGTCCGCCCGGAGAGCGGAAGGTCGCTGGTTCGATCCCCGACCGCGTCATACCAAAAGACATTAAAATATGGTACTTGTTGGTCCCTGCCTGGCGCTCGGCATTAATGGGTACAACAAGGACTGGTCGGCTCGGAGTCAGTATAATGTGTCTGAGTGGGGTATTCATCTTCACTGCGGCACGGTATCCCAGTGGGCTAGCACTATAAAACCAGCTTCAGTCTGGGCTAGTACAAGCAGCCGCACATACACATACACACGCATGCACGTCGTCATATGAGCGAAATATTCTCAAGCACGACGTTAAACCCAATTTCACCTCACCTCACGTCCTATCCTGCTGATAAAAAAAGATTTCTCCCCACATTTATTTGTATATATATTTTTTTCAAAGATTATGATCATTTTAGAATGATCCGATCCGATGACTTGAAACTTATTTCAAGGGATTAAACTGAGAGAGTGTGAAGCAGAAAATAGTGTTTTCTCCTCATCATTTCATCATTTTCATAGAACTCTGCTTTTAGAAGAAAAACTTCATACGTAATAATAAGAAATTGATAAATCATAATCTGATATTGACCAACTACATTTTGAAATAAGGACTGCTCCCTTACTGACAGTCTCACCAAACAAAATTAAACATCTCTTTTTTGTTTCATACATAACTGTTCTTTAATAACTTGATTTACATTGAGTTGATGAAATGAAGCAATCCTGTACGTACAAAATGCACAAAACCTACATCTGCTTAAATTAGTCTGCTAGCTGCCATTTTGAGAGAGGGAGTGTTCATTATATATATTTTTTTAATTTACAAAAATATATTTTTGGGTTTTCTTTTAATAAAATATGTCATGAAATAGAGAAACACACTTGGATAAAGTTAATAACCTCAAACCTCACATTATGACCTTCTGACATTTTAGCAACCTTTTCCACAACCATTTTGTACAGTATAGAACAAACTTTATGGATAACAACTTCTTTTTATTCGTGAGTGCGACGTTTCGATACAGATTCTTGTACCGTTGTCAAGCATAATGGGACATGAAGAAGGGGGAAGTGTATATATACTGGATGTAACAATGTAACAAAGAAACTCTCTACAGATCTCTATCGCAAGCTATCAGTATCCCATCCTCAACCACCCTATGCCCGAGCAACTGTCAAGATCCATAAGAATCCTGTGAAAACCTGTCTACTAGTCTGCTCCCGTGATACAGTGTTTTACAATACTGCCCAGCACCTTACCAAAGTACTCGCTCCTTTAGGTAAATCTGCCAACTCCTTCATCAACGACTCAACAGACTTCTGCAGCAAGATCCGTGACATCTCCAATCCAGGTCCCATCATCAGCTACGATGTTGTGGACCTATTTACTAATGTACCAAGAGAAGAAGCGCTCCAAGCCTTACGCCACAGAATTGATAAACTTCAACAACCCTCAACACCAGCCTCTCAACCCGACTCCATCATCAGTCTCACCTCAACCTGCATCAACTCCACTTATTTCACCTGGGGACGAGATCTATGAACAAATTCATGGACTTCCCATGGCCCCCTTATCCCCATCCTAACCGAAATTTACATGACGGACCTGGAAGATAAAGCACTGGATACTGCACCCTTCAAACCCACGTTGGTAGAGCAGAAAGTGGATGATACCTTCGTCATCCTCCAACCTCAGCAAGATCCCACTCAGCTTCTCACCCATCTCAACAACCAACATCCCGCATCAAGTTTACCATGGAAACCGAGCAGAACCAGCAACTACCTTTCCTTGACGTCCTTGTGTCCCGCACCTCCAGCAACCAACTCAACACCACTGTATATAGAAAACCCACCCATACGGATCAGTATATCCACTACAACTCCAATCATCCACCTAAAGTTAAGACCGCATCATCTCCACACTAACCAGAAGGGCCAAGAACATCTGCTCAACTAAACTACAAGATGAAATCGAACACCTCAAGAAAGTCTTCAGAGAACGCAAACCACTTTCCATCCCAAATAGTCAACAGAACCATCTGCCACCCTGTCACCCCTACCAAAAGACCCAAACAAGATTTAGCCCCCATCAAGATATCCATCCCTACATTGGCAAACCGTCACATCAAATCAGCAGCCTCCTGAAAGATCAAGCTGGCATAGATACCACCTTCTCCGCTGCCCTCCAACATTAACAACATTCTCCATGCCAATGGAAGAAAACCCGCCACCATAAAGAACAACCCAAAATGTGTCATCTACAAAATAAACTGTGATTGTGGGCAGAGCTACATAGGCTAAACTTCCCGACCCATCAACACCCGAAAGTGAAAGAACATCAGACCTCTGTTACCAATTCCAACAGCAAATCAGCCATTTCCGACCACATCAAAGCAAGCCCCAATCATCAAATAGAGTGGTCTGACATCACCATTCTCTCTAACAAACAAACAGACTTCACTAAACGCAAGCTCACCGAAGCTATCCACATCAAACGCCAAAGCCCCACCATCAACCGAGACCAAGGATACTTCATTCCATCCGCCTATGATGCACTCATCCACCAAGCCCAATCTACTGTATAAACTCACTGCTGTATAAACATGTCATTATCATTTGTACATCATTGGCTTCTACGCCTGTCCTTTGTCTACTCTCTGGCTTCATCAGCCTTCTGCCTAGCCAATTATGTTAATTATGTTGTTTTCTTTGTTACATTGTTACATCCAGTATATATACACTTCCCCCTTCTTCATGTCCCATTATGCTTGACAACGGTACAAGAATCTGTATCGAAACGTCGCACTCACGAATAAAAAGAAGTTGTTATCCATAAAGTTTGTTCTATTTTGTACTTCCCAACTTCTAAAATGCCACTCAAAGAAGTCATTTTGTACAGTGCTCAAAAGTACTATTTGCACCATATTTCAACTTGGAACCAAACTGTTTATTTAACAAGCATGTCTGATGAATACAAAAAACACAATGTCTTGCTTTCATCACAAAACTTCCACGGGACTTGAATGATGTACCCATCCTACCAGACTATATAACCTCACACAATCAAGTGACTGTAACCGTCCACTAAACTTTGACTATAACTTTCCACTGACATTTGACTATAACCTTCCACTGACATTTGACTATAACCTTCCACCGACATTTGACTATAACCTTCCACTGACATTTGACTATAACCTTCCACCGACATTTGACTATAACTTTCCACCGACATTTGACTATAACCTTCCACTGACATTTGACTATAACCTTCCACCGACATTTGACTATAACCTTCCACCGACATTTGACTATAACCTTCCACCAACATTTGACTATAACTTTCCACCGACATTTGACTATAACCTTCCACTGACATTTGACTATAACTTTCCACTGACATTTGACTATAACCTTCCACCAACATTTGACTATAACCTTCCACCGACATTTGACTATAACCTTCCACCGACATTTGACTTTAACCTTCCACCAAGATTTGACTATAACTTTCCACTGACATTTGACTATAACCTTCCACTGACATTTGACTATAACCTTCCACTGACATTTGACTATAACTTTCCACTAACATTTGACTATAACCTTCCACCAACATTTGACTATAACCTTCCACTGACATTTGACTATAACCTTCCACCAACATTTGACTATAACATTCCACCGACATTTGACTATAACCTTCCACCAACATTTGACTATAACTTTCCACTGACATTTGACTATAACCTTCCACCGACATTTGACTATAACCTTCCACCGACATTTGACTACAAACTTCCACTGACATTTGGCTATAACTTTCCATTGACATTTGACTATAACCTTCCACCGACATTTGACTATAACTTTCCACTAACATTTGACTATAACCTTCCACCAACATTTGACTATAACTTTCCACTGACATTTGACTATAACCTTCCACCAACATTTGACACCGACATTTGACTATAACATTCCACCGACATTTGACTATAACCTTCCATTTGACATTTGACTATAACTTTCCACTGACATTTGACTATAACCTTCCACCGACATTTGACTATAAACTTCCACTGACATTTGACTATAACCTTCCATTTGGCTATAACATTTGACTATATTTGACTTCCACGACGACATTTGACTATAACCTTCCACCGACATTTGACTATAACCTTCCACTGACATTTGACTATAACCTTCCACCAACATTTGACTATAACCTTCCACCGACATTTGACTATAACCTTCCACCGACATTTGACTATAACTTTCCACTGACATTTGACTATAACCTTCCACCGACATTTGACTATAAACTTCCACTGACATTTGACTATAACTTTCCACCGACATTTGACTATAACCTTCCACCGACATTTGACTATAACCTTCCACCGACATTTGACTATAACCTTCCACCGACATTTGACTATAACCTTCCACCGACATTTGACTATAACCTTCCACCGACATTTGACTATAACTTTCCACCAACATTTGACTATAACCTTCCACCGACATTTGACTATAACCTTCCACTGACATTTGACTATAACCTTCCACCAACATTTGACTATAACCTTCCACCAACATTTGACTATAACCTTCCACCGACATTTGTCTATAACCTTCCACCAACATTTGACTATAACCGTCCACTCACATTTGACTATAACCTCACACAATCGAGTGACTGTAACCGTCCACTAACATTTGACTATAACCTTCCACTAACATTTGACTATAACCTCACACAATCAAGTGACTGTAACTTTCCACTAAAATTTCACTATAACCTCACACAATCGAGTGACTGTAACCGTCCACTAACATTTGACTATAACCTTCCACCAACATTTGACTATAACCTTCTACCACTATTTGACTATAACCGTCCACTGACATTTGACTATAACCTTCCACCTACATTTGACTATTACCTTCCACTGACATTTGACTATAACCTTCCACCGACATTTGACTATAACCTTCCACCGACATTTGACTATAACCTTCCACTGACATTTGACTATAACTTTCCACCAACATTTGACTATAACCTTCCACCGACATTTGACTATAACTTTCCACCGACATTTGACTATAACCTTCCACCGACATTTGACTATAACCTTCCACTGACATTTGACTATAACCGACATTTTTACACCGACATTTGACTATAACCTTCCACTGACATTTGACTATAACCTTCCACCGACATTTGACTATAACCTTCCACCGACATTTGACTATAACCTTTCCACCGACATTTGACTATAACCTTCCACCAACATTTGACTATAACCTTCCACCGACATTTGACTATAACCTTTCCACCAACATTTGACTATAACCTTCCACCGACATTTGACTATAACCTTCCACCGACATTTGACTATAACCTTCCACTGACATTTGACTATAACCTTCCACCTCATATTTGACTGTAACTTTCCACCGACATTTGACTATAACCGTCCACTGACATTTGACTATAACTGTCCACTGACATTTGACTATTACCTTCCACTGATATTTGACTATAACCTTCAACCTACATTTGACTATAACCTTCCACTGACATTTGACTATAACCGTCCACTGACATTTGACTATAACCTTCCACCTACATTTGACTATTACCTTCCACTGACATTTGACTATAACCTTCCACCGACATTTGACTATAAACTTCCACTGACATTTGGCTATAACTTTCCACCAAAATTTGACTATAACTTTCCACCGACATTTGACTATAACCTTCCACCGACATTTGACTATAACTTTCCACCAACATTTGACTATAACCTTCCACCGACATTTGACTATAACTTTCCACTGACATTTGACTATAATCTTCCACCTACATTTGACTATAACCTTCCACCAACATTTGACTATAACCTTCCACCGACATTTGTCTATAACCTTCCACCAACATTTGACTATAACCGTCCACTCACATTTGACTATAACCTCACACAATCGAGTGACTGTAACCGTCCACTAACATTTGACTATAACCTTCCACTAACATTTGACTATAACCTCACACAATCAAGTGACTGTAACTTTCCACTAAAATTTGACTATAACCTCACGCAATCGAGTGACTGTAACCGTCCACTAACATTTGACTATAACCGTCCACTAACATTTGACTATAACCTTCCACCAACATTTGACTATAACCTTCTACCACTATTTGACTATAACCGTCCACTGACATTTGACTATAACCGTCCACTGACATTTGACTATAACCTTCCACCTACATTTGACTATTACCTGCCACTGACATTTGACTATAACCTTCCACCGACATTTGACTATAAACTTCCACTGACATTTGGCTATAACTTTCCACCAAAATTTGACTATAACTTTCCACCGACATTTGACTATAACCTTCCACCGACATTTGACTATAACTTTCCACCAACATTTGACTATAACCTTCCACCGACATTTGACTATAACTTTCCACTGACATTTGACTATAATCTTCCACCTACATTTGACTATAACCTTCCACCAACATTTGACTATAACCTTCCACCGACATTTGTCTATAACCTTCCACCAACATTTGACTATAACCGTCCACTCACATTTGACTATAACCTCACACAATCGAGTGACTGTAACCGTCCACTAACATTTGACTATAACCTTCCACTAACATTTGACTATAACCTCACACAATCAAGTGACTGTAACTTTCCACTAAAATTTGACTATAACCTCACGCAATCGAGTGACTGTAACCGTCCACTAACATTTGACTATAACCGTCCACTAACATTTGACTATAACCTTCCACCAACATTTGACTATAACCTTCTACCACTATTTGACTATAACCGTCCACTGACATTTGACTATAACCTTCCACCTACATTTGACTATTACCTTCCACTGACATTTGACTATAACCTTCCACCTACATTTGACTATCCACCGACATTTGACTATAACCTTCCACCGAGACTTGATTACAACCTTCCACTGACATTTGACTATAACCTTCCACCAACATTTGACTATAACCTTCCACCGACATTTGTCTATAACCTTCCACCAACATTTGACTATAACCGTCCACTCACATTTGACTATAACCTCACACAATCGAGTGACTGTAACCGTCCACTAACATTTGACTATAACCTCACACAATCAAGTGACTGTAACTTTCCACTAAAATTTGACTATAACCTCACACAATCGAGTGACTGTAATCGTCCACTAACATTTGACTATAACCTTCCACCAACATTTGACTATAACCTTCTACCACTTTTTGACTATAACCGTCCACTGACATTTGACTATAACCTTCCACCTACATTTGACTATTACCTTCCACTGACATTTGACTATAACCTTCCACCTACATTTGACTATCCACCGACATTTGACTATAACCTTCCACTGAGACTTGATTATAACCTTCCACTGACATCTGACTATAACCTTCCACCAACATTTGATTATAACCTTCCACCGACGTCCAAAACATTTGACTATAACCGTCCACTGACATTTGACTATTACCTTCCACTGATATTTGACTATAACCTTCCACCAACATTTGACATAACCTTCCACCGACATTTGACTATAACCTTCCACTGACATTTGACTATAACCTTCCACCAACATTTGACATAACCTTCCACCGACATTTGACTATAACCTTCCACCGACATTTGACTATAACCTTCCACCTACAATTGACTATAACCTTCCACCAACATTTGACTATAACCTTCCACTGACATTTGACTATAACCTTCCACCGACATTTGACTATAACTTTCCACCGACATTTGACTATAACCGTCCACTGACATTTGACTATAACCGTCCACTGACATTTGACTATTACCTTCCACTGATATTTGACTATAACTTTCAACCTACATTTGACTATAACCTTCCACTGACATTTGACTATAAACTTCCACCGAAATTTGACATAACCTTCCACCGACATTTGACTATAACCTTCCACCGACATTTGACTATAACCTTCCACCTACAATTGACTATAACCTTCCACCGACATTTGACTATAACCTTCCACTGACATTTGACTATAACCTTCCACCGACATTTGACTGTAACTTTCCACCGACATTTGACTATAACCGTCCACTGACATTTGACTATAACTGTCCACTGACATTTGACTATTACCTTCCACTGATATTTGACTATAACCTTCAACCTACATTTGACTATAACCTTCCACTGACATTTGACTATAACCTTCCACCAACATTTGACTATAACCTTCTACCAACATTTGACTATAACCGTCCACTGACATTTGACTATAACCTTCCACCTACATTTGACTATTACCTTCCACTGACATTTGACTATAAACTTCCACTGACATTTGGCTATAACTTTCCACCGACATTTGACTATAACCTTCCACCGACATTTGACTATAACCTTCCAACCAACATTTGACTATAACCTTCCACTGACATTTGACTATAACTTTCCACCAACATTTGACTATAACCTTCCACCGACATTTGACTATAACTTTCCACCGACATTTGACTATAACCTTCCACCGACATTTGACTATAACTTTCCACCAACATTTGACTATAACCTTCCACCGACATTTGACTATAACTTTCCACTGACATTTGACTATAATCTTCCACCTACATTTGACTATAACCTTCCAACATTTGACTATAACCTTCCACCGACATTTGTCTATAACCTTCCACCAACATTTGACTATAACCGTCCACTCACATTTGACTATAACCTCACACAATCGAGTGACTGTAACCGTCCACTAACATTTGACTATAACCTTCCACTAACATTTGACTATAACCTCACACAATCAAGTGACTGTAACTTTCCACTAAAATTTGACTATAACCTCACACAATCGAGTGACTGTAATCGTCCACTAACATTTGACTATAACCTTCCACTGACATTTGACTATAACCTTCCACCGACATTTGACTATAACCTTCCACCGACATTTGACTATAACCTTCCACCGACATTTGACTATAACCTTCCACCAACATTTGACTATAACCTTCCACCGACATTTGACCATAACCGTCCACTGACATTTCACTATAACTGTCCATTTGACTATAACTTTACACATTGCAGTGACTGTAACCATAATACAAGCAAGAGACTATAACCTGACACCAACAACTGAAAATATTCTGACACAAGCAAGAGACTATAAGTTTACAAGTGTTTAGAACCATACACTGAGTAGGTCCTCACAAACATCAGCTGAACGCTGTAGTTTTCCCAAAGAAGTTAATGTTCCTTGAGTATTCTCGATAATGCCGGGAATGAATCATTAGGTGTATGTTTCATACCTTCATAGGAAGGTCTCGTCAATTACTGTAACAACAGGGTGCTCAAATGTTTGGACACTTTGTCATCCCGAAGTCCCCCCCAAACCTGCACAATGTCAGTATGGGCATGTATCATTCATCTGTATGGCTGGTGTTCCTGTGCCGTCCTTGCTGTAAGGGTCAAAGAGACGTTTTAAGTCATGCAGAGAAAACAGGTTCTGTTACCATGCAGGTGCACCGTATAAGATTCATTGTTAGTATCGTATTTCTGTGGGGTAAAGGGAGCTATTGTGCAATCCTTTCATTAGGGTTTTTCATGTTAGTTCAATGTACGACCAACATTTGTACACAATGGATACACGGGTAAATTGTTCTCTTCACCAAAACATTTTAACCAAGAAGGTCACGCATTGTTCAAGCATGTTGGAATTGATGTGAATTAACCATGTGTTTTGTTAGGCCTCCCAGCCCTTATGAAGTGAAACTCTATGACTATCTTCATCAACTGGATTTACAAATCGCTCTGAGAACATGTCTTGACAGTCGTTTCTTGAATTTTGCGTTCATTATGTGAATCAGGATCTCGGATCTTGCGTTGAGCTGAGTTCCCATGCTCACGAGTGAATGTTACCAAAGTAGTAAACTTGGGGCTTTCCTCACAAGCACTGGAACAAAGCTCGTGAATACATACCAGTTTCATGTCTTCATAATACATAAGCTTTATTGGAAGTTGAGGATTGTCTTGCTTTGCTCTTATGAAGGTGATAGTGTTGTCAAACCAGGAACCCCAGTCAACTGAAATATACAAGACGTCAAACGTTTTAAATATTTCGAACCTGAAGCCCACATTTAACAAAATAAACAAGACGTTAGTTTTTCCTAGTTGTCCAGATATGGGCCCCGGTCCACTGCAATATACAAGATGCCAAACGTTTTACTGGTGTTGAGGAACCCCAGTTAACGGAAGATACATGATGTCTACATATTCTCTGGAACGGTATTGGTGGGTTCGAGATTACAGTGCTCCCTGGGAGAAGTCTCATTCGCTGCCTGTCCTGCATGGAGAAGGGCAAGGCTACACGACCTGTTGAAGGACCTTACAAGATCACCCAACAATAATGATGTACATGAGTAAATGCGGTTGCCATTTGTGTGTTCATCACATACTGATTGCTTCAAAAATGTGCTGTTAAAAGTACAAATCTGATGGTAAAATGAAATTTTAGAGTAAAATTAATATTTTTATACTTATCCTGACTCATGTTTATTTGCTTGTCTTCTTCTTCTGGCCAACCTAGTGGAACACTTGTATCTCCCAATTGAAGCTCCCTTCAATAAAAAATCACTCATTAGTACTCACCCCGAAGTTATCTCCCTTTCCGTAAGCTGCTGGAAGGAGGGCTTCACCCAAGCCCATGTGCCTCACTCTCCTTTTTGTTTTGAGCCCAACACTTTATTTTTCCCAGAAATCCAAAGTGTTAAGTGGGGAGGACGGAGGGTTTATTCATGAGTCAGGATAAGTATAAAAATATTAATTTTACTCTAAAAATTTCATATTTTTCTTATCCTGACTCATGTTTATTTGCTTGTAGAATCCTACGGAATAGGAGGTGGGATTATATATACTTTGGATTTTACTAATTAGTGATTTGAACTGAGATGATTGTAATAACCCTAAGGGAACTTCATGAAGGCACTGAACTGAATTCCTGCTGTTAAATTAACAGCTGCCTTTAAATAGGTTATTACAATTTACTGAATATAATAAAAAGTATATAGAACATTAATTAAGCTAAAGCCATTAATGTGGTAGTATAAACTGTTGATAGTTTATAATGAATACTTTTATAAGAACCAAAGTAGTAAGCTTACAATATGCATATATATAAGCTATAACATAACTGTGCCTAAGGTATAATGATAACTTAAAAGCTGTATAATAGTAACCAACTACTGAGAGTTTGTTAACTAATACATGTTATGAAATGAACATATGATAGAGCTTAAGGAATAACTTAAGCTGAACATATATATAATAGTAAAACTCGTAAGAGTTGTAAGTATATATATATTATGATATAGAATCATAGTACTGAGCTTAAGATAATATGTTAACTTAAGCAAATATATATATAGATAGCATAAAGCTATTAGTACTGTTATCAGATAAGTATAAAATCAGCAAGATAGACTTATCTTCTCCGTGGAACTGTCAACTGTTGAGCGAGGACCATGGGACCGAAATGGTGGATACCTGAGACGTCCTTGGTGGTGATATCTCTCAGATAATGGTTTGCAAACACCATCTCGACCTCCAAAACATCCCTCCATAATGGTATTCAAAGAACAATTTCCATGTAAAGCCAAAGTTGAGGCTAGTGCTCTAATTTCGTGGGGATTAGCAGCACTTGGAGGGTTCAGTCCAGCTGCCTTGTAGGCTCTTAGTATGACAGTTCTGATCCAAATAGAAATGGTAGTGCGCGACACTTCTGTCTGTGAAGCGGTAGATATAGGGATAAACAATCTTTTGAATTTCCCTCTACTTTGCTTGGATCTTTGGAGATATATTTTCAGTGCACGACAGGGCAAAGTGATAAGTCCATCGTGATCCTGCGCCCAAGTATGGATGAGAGAGCTGGGACATGGAACAACCTGTCTGGTTGACCTGGTAGTTGATTTTTCGCTATAAAATCCCAGCTTAAGTCCCAGATGAGCCATGTTATGAATATCATCAAATCGTGTTCTCTCATAGTCCAAAGCTGAATTTCCGGCTATCTCATGCAGTGGCTAACGCTAGCAGGAATAAGGTTTTGTGGGTCAATGATTCATATGACGCAGATAACAACGGTTCGTGAAGCCTCACTTGTGAGGTGTTGAAGTATCACATTTAGATCCCAGGCTGGGCTTTGAAACTTCCGCTTCTGATCTTCCAATCGGAAGGCACGTAGCAAGGCGAAAGTAACTCCGTGTTTTGGTCAGTTTGACGCTCGCTCATAGTAATGACTGAGCTTATGGCTGCAAGATAAGTGGACAGTGTAGATCCTTTGAGATTCTTAGTTTGACGAGGGAAACATAAGAAATCTGCCACTTGAGGATGTGTAGCAAATCTGGCTGAAAATCCTTTCTTAGCCGCATAATTGACAAATCTGAGCCATTTATCATCGTGATAAATTACGAGTGGAGTTACGTAGTGCAAGCGTGACCTTCACGCTCTGTTGGAATAACCTCTCTTATTCAAACACTTTGATACAATCCACACGCGAAGTCGGAATGCTTCTGGTGTTTTGTGCACTTGTTTGGTGTGCGGATGTATCAGTAGATTGGAGCGCAGTGGGAGCTGAAGTACTGGTTTTCCGATTCTTCAGATGAGGTCTGGAAACCACGCTCGCTGGCCAGTAAGCATGGCAGACCAAAATGAGATCGAGGCTCTTCGCTTGACTGATTTTTAGCAAGACTTGTGGGATCAACGCAGGAGGCGGAAAGCGACGCTTAGTCCCTCTCCCACGATATGCTTAGTGCGCCCGCTGCCCATGCTAGTGGGTCTGGCACTGGCTTATAATGAAGGTTGTCAGTTGATTGTTGAATCGGGTGGCAAATAGATCTATCAGAGGAGATCCTATTTCCATGATTATCTGATTGAATATCTCTGTGTGGAGCATCCATTCTGTCGGGCGATGGTTGGTGTGGCCGAGAGAGCCGCCTGCTAACACATTCTTTGCTCCTGGAATGTGGCAGGCTTTGATACGCATGTTTAGACTGTCGACTAGATCAAACAGTTTGAAACATCGAGTGAGTAGATTCAGTGATCTTGTTGACCCTTGTTTGTTCACATAGAACGCCACTGTGGAGTTGTCTGTATGAATCATTAACTGAGCCGCTCTGTAATAGGTTGCTCCAGTGATCTATGGCGCTTATGGCTGCTTGCATCTCTAGCAGATTTATGTGACATAAGCTCTCTTGAATGCTCCATAGGCCTGACGCTGTCCTGCCGGAAAGGTGGGCTCCCCAACCTTTAGTGACGATCCACGTAAAGATGTGTTTCCGACCCGCTCTAGTAAGGAGACGCTTCGCGCAGACATTCAATCTCTTGGTCCACCAGAGTAGATGTGGTTTGACGTAATCTGGTAGACTGAACGGTAGAGAGTCCTCGAGATGGGCATTGATGAGGACTTGTAATGGACGCGAATTGAGCCTGCCTCTGAGTGTCAAGTCTTGAGCCGATGTGAGTAGTCCCAGTAGACTCTGCCACTGTCGAGTGGTAACGGAGAGAGTAGGGCTTGGGGATCAGTTGTTGTATCTTGATCCATCTGTCCTCCGGGACTATCATACGGTTCTGAGCTGTAAGGAATCGTGATACCTAGAAACTGCAGATCCTTATGTGGGCTCTAGGTCCGACTTGAGTAGATTTACTAACCAGCCTAACTGCGCTAGTAGCTTGATTGTAAATTCCAGCTGTAGTCTGAGACGCTGTGGATGTGGATCCACCTGTATGCCGTCGTCTAGGTAAAATGCACTCCGCAGGCCTTGACGATGTAGATATGAGACCATAGGCTTGGTTATTCTTGTGAATATCCATGGGGCCAAGTGATTCAAGGGAAGTACTTTCCATTGGTAGTGTATGCCGCCTAGCATGAATCTCAGATATTTCCTTGAACTGGGATGAATCGAATGTGTAGGTATGCGGCCCTGCAGATCTATACTTACCATGTAATCTAGTGGGATCTAATTAGATGACGGTTGAGGTAAATGTATCATGCTAAACGCTGGTGGTTTGCATAGAAATTCTCTGTTGAATGTGCTCATGTTGTAAATGAGACGATACTTCTCTTTGGAATTCTTTTTCGGCACTAGGAAGACTGGGGAGTAGAAACCTGGTATGATGTTTTGCTGATCGAGAACTTCTAAGGCCTGTTTGTTTAGTAGAGACTGTACTGTTTCTCTTAACATCGGTAGTAATGCCAGATGAACGTTGAACCCTGGTGGGTTGACTGTTAACGGTGGCTTGGCCTTGAGTTGTAGACGATATCCGTATCGAAGGATGTTGGATACATACGGGTCTTGAAGTATTTCCCAGTTTTCCCAGTGAAGTTGTAGTCGTCCACCCACTTGAGACGGTTGTACTGGGACGACTGGGGTGGAAGACTCCAGTCGTTCCAAACCTGACTTTCATCGCTTAAATCCATCGGCACCTCTGGATGATCTGCCTCTAGCTGATCCTCCTCTGAACTTGTTGTAGGGGATTTAAAAGAATCCTTGGGATTATTAGCGTCCGCTAATTTCTTATCCCGTGCTCTCTGTAGCCCTGAGAATTTAGCCTTACCCGAAAGTACCTCTGTGCTGAATGTTTGAAGACGCTGGCTAACGTATCCATAGATCTAATCATGAGTACTTCTCTAGAATCTTTAGATACTTCCTTGGAGACCTTGTTAATGTTGCCACCAAACAGTAAAGGTGAAGACCATGGAGCTGTGTACAGGGGCTCTGTGAATTGATTATTCCAAGAGCATGAGGCTAGTAATCCTTTGCCGACATGCCATGGTAGTAGTTTCAGTAAGAGCTGAAAGATGGTCTGTAAGGAATTGTTGATCTTTCTTCTGCATAAGCAGAGCTGAATAGATCATCCTGTCCTCCTCATCCGTAGAGTTCTTGAACTTGGTGATGAGAGTTTAGATTAATAGTCCTAGATCTATTAAGTCCCAAGAACATTCTTCTGGCAATGGTATCTAACTGGGCCATCTTTGCATCGCCAATCCTATAACTTCTAGACTTGGAATCACTGATAATCTTGAAGTTTTCATCAATCTCCTGAGTCTTGAAAAAGGCTCCATATTATGTCCATAAAAATGCTTGGCATTGAAGATCGGGTAAGTGAGGAAGATGGGATTTAGTAGATTTGGAGAAAGTTGTATCCAGTTTAGCAGGAACGGCTGCGATAGGATCCACAGGAGGTATGGTGATATGATCTACGCCATCATCTTTCATCAGGTAAGTTTGGGCTGTATCCTCGCTCTTGGAGGGAGAGGCCAGTTGTAATTCATTTACCATCCAATACCTTATCTCAGCCTCTGAGAAAATGATACCATCGCCTTCCTCTGGACGTATGGTCGTATGTCGGAGACCCCGATCTGTAAGAAGATCTATGTGAGGACTGAGGAGAACGGACTGACGAGTGGCTAGTGTATGCAGATCTTGAGAAGACATCCTTCGCGGAGACTGTGGGCTACTGAACGGTGATGGCTTCACGACGCCTGGGCTTCTCGAACGTTGAGGGCTGCGCCAACGCCTTGTAGGCGTTGTAGAACCACTTAGCCTTTGCGTCTTGCGCGAATGTCTGGAGTCAATGTCCGCTCCGACATATGAGTGCTTGCTTTGCGAACGCCCTTCGTACATGACAAGGTGCGTGCTAGGCTAAGCACTCCTTCTCCGCGAAGCCTCTTGCAAAGTGTCAGACTCTAGCTCCTTCCCGGAGGCGGCCTGGGATACCTTATGCAAAGAGCTCACTCCGGGCCCTTCGCGGAGGCGCGTCTATGGGCTCAGGGGCCCTACGCGAAGTCAAGGCGGGCTTTGGGGCCCTGTATGACTTAGTATGGGGTGGGCTCTGGGGCCCGTGGCTCTGAGGCCTCTGTAAGCCGTAGCAGTCTTCCATCATTCTCATAATGTGGTTGATCAAGTCTTAAGAAAATCTGGAGTTCGAAGCTGAAGGCCTCGGAACAAAGTCAAGGTCACAAATATTGATACTGTGCCCTTCCTCTATATTCTGTTAAAATTGTTGATTGGAAGAAACAAGAAAAGATGCAGTTGTCACTAAGGTGACATAATCCCCCTCCGCAAATTATCAAATCAAACCTAAAATGTAATGAAAGTGAAGATCGTAGTTTAAGATGAAGTTAAATGTCAACAAAAACATGACCAGTCAACCTCTCTTGATATCTTGCTCTGTAGCTGTTCAAACACACAAATATCTTCAAGACTCACTTTGACCTTGACATGAATGTCATGGTGTATTGGAATATGCAAAAAATAGTAATAAAGAAATTGCTTATCAAAAAACGTAGGTACGTAGGTACCAAGTATGATAAGAATCTAGTCAACAGTTCTTAAGATATTCCAATTCTTACATACGTGTCTACATATTCTCCGGAAAGGTCTTGGTGGGATCGAGATGCCTTCACATCCTGGAAGAAATCCCATTCACTGTCTGTCCTGCATGTAGAGGGGGGTGTAGAGATTTATTTGCTTTAATCTTTTATAAAGATTTTACGTGCGCTTCACGCAACTATCTGTTGCCTCAACAAGGCCGGAAGTTCTGGGGCAGATAACTCTAATCGCTGCGGTGACCTCGTGGTTGTGAACGGAGAGCTATGAACGATGAACGTCTGCTGCGGTAGACAACATTCTACTTTTCACTTTTTACACCTACCTTTGTGGAGGATAATGGGCCTAAAATTTGTAAGCATTGTTTCTATTAGTATTGCAACACTTTTCAAGTAGTTTTGTCAGGTACTATTAATTTTAATGGTAAAGTGTTTTCTGTAAACCTCAACTTGACGAGCACGAGCACATGGTTGTGTGTCACCTATTTTCGTGCCACTATGAAATCATTGTTTTATTGGTCTTACACAGACTATTATGTAATATGTGTTTGTATATCATTATTTGCTAGGATATTTTAACTAAATGTTGTTTTCTTACTTCTTTAACCAGCTTGAACCTACTACACAGCATAGTCAACTCAAACAATAAACTCACGAGTTCAAGATTAAAGGTCGCCCAGTTATTTATTCCCACAGGGGGCAAGGCTACCTGACCTGTAGAAGGGCCTTACATGACCACTCAAGCCCTCTCTACTGCATACTATGTTTTAATATGAGACATTGACGCAGAGAGATCAAGAATTGCACTGGTACTCTATCAGCAGCACACCCCTTCTGACACTCTGGGTATTTTAGAAGGCTGCCGTGTTGGGGAATCTCCATATTGTCCGGGGAACGCTTCCTGGGAAAAGTCGCTATTAGGCTGAGTTCAAGATTAAAGGTCGCCCATTTATTTATTCCCACAAAAAGTTCAAGAAATTTAACAACTTTAATCAACAAATATGTCTGTCATAAGTGGATGTACAGATAAAGAAACTTTACAAGACACTGAAGACATGCAAAAAATTGAAATAATATCCAAGCTCCGAAAGGAGAGAGGAGGAATTGTGTCATACTTTAGTAAAATAGAGAAGGGAATAAGACTGATGATACAGAAGGGCAACCCAAGTGCAGTTTCTCTTGAAGAAGAACTAGAACTTATGAAAGAAACATTAGACAGAATTGTTGTGAAGTCTATGCAGTTGAAGGAATTAGTTGTCCATGATCCAGTGGAATTCAAGCAAGTTGATGAATATTATAATGCCCTCAAGGATAGATATAGTAAATAAGCAGCAGAAATTAGGGTTTTTATGGTCAAAGACAGTCGGGAGATTAAACCCGAAGATTCTGCAAGTCAGGCCAGCGTGAAGTCGGTAGCATCACATGTGAAGGTGGCCGAAGCTAGGGCAGCAGCGCTTCGTGTGAGAGCCGAGGCTCTAAAGAAACAACAGTCATTGAAGCGTCAGGTGATGGAACTGCAACTGCAAGAGGAAGCCCTTAAGTTAGAAACAGAGATCGCCACTGTACGGGAGTACAGTTAAGAGGCCTCTTCCAGCTACATCCATGCTGAACCCCAGGACTGAAGAGTTTCAGCTGAAATCAGATTCTCTTCCAAGTAACCCGATCAAACCAGAGAGAGACCGTAAACAGGAGCTTACACAGCCACCAGTGTCTGAGAGTAGCAAGGAGATTCTGAAAATGATTCATCTCCCTAGAGCAGACCTGATTAAATTTGATGGTGATCCACTCAAGTATTGGATCAACTTCAATAAGTGACACTGCCAAACTGACAAGACTCCTACAGTATTGCAGTGGCAAAGCACTTTCGGTCATAGAGTGTTGTGCCGTCATGAACCAAGACTATGGTTATAAGGAGGCAAGAAGAATTCTGCAGGAGCGATTCCGCAACCAGTTTGTTATTTCGCGTGCATGGATTCAAAGAGTCACTGAGAGACCAGTACTGCGGAATGGAGACAATGCAGCCTTGCGTCAGTATGCGGACTCGGTGAAGAGCTGTATAGTCACTTTATCAGCCATGGGGAGACTCACAGAGGTTGATAACCAAGACAGGATAAGGAAATGACAGAAAAACTCCCGGTCTATCTACAGAACAGATGGAGAAATCAAGCAGTCAGCCATCTCAGGACACACAGACATTACCCAAACATTCATGAATTTGCTCAATTCATTGAGATGGTTGCCGATGAGGCTAACGACCCAGTCTTCGGGAATATTCGCTTTGACAACAGAGAGGGACCATCAAGAGGACACGATAGCAAGGGAACAGCCTTACAAACTGTCATGAAGTACAGAAACACTAAGTCAAGTTGCAAGTTATGCTCTGGGGATCATGCAATCTACATGTGCAACACATTTAGACAAATGAATTCTGAAGATAGACTGAAATTCATGCAAGAAGAAAAATTATGTTTTAACTGCTTTGCTAAGAATCATGTGTCGTATGAATGTACCAAGGAAAGCATGTGTCGTATTGATAGATGCAACAAGAGACATTCAACTCTGTTACATCATGCCTTGCAGACATACAGGAATATTCATTCTGGCGTGCCAGTGGAAAGTGAACTACCGAAGAGAACCCAACAGTTAAGCAGGAACTCACACTCAAACCAACAACATCATGGAACACAGACCTTCTCTACTCACCATTCAATTCGTGATGTCAATGGGGCCGGCATATGTAGGGTAGCATTGCCAGTTGTACCCGTTACAGTTCGAGGAAGAGCGGAGAAGAGTGCTTAAACAACCTATGCCTTCCTGGACAGTGGCAGTACGAATTCCTTCTGCTCCCAAGAATTATATGACCAGCTCGGCCTGCAGGGAGCAAAGACATCCTTGTCTCTTATAACTCTGACAAATGAAGACTGTCCATTGGAAACCACCTGTATCTCGCTTGAAATTGCGGATCTGGATGGAAGGAATCAATTGAGGTTGCCCTATGTTTATGTTATTCCCAATATGCCAGTTCCGGAAAGGAATAAAGTGTCACAGACAGACGTTGACAACTGGCCACACATGCAAGACATACATTTGCCACAAGTCAATGAGTCAAAGATCTCTATACTCATTGGACAGGACAATCCTGGAGCTATAGCACCACTTGACATTAGAAGAGGGAAAATAAACGAACCGTATGCCGTGCTTACCGTTTTCGGCTGGACCCTGAACGGACCTTTGGAATATGGCAAACCGGTCACAGTAGTCTCCAACTACATTCAAGCTGATCTTACAACTTGTTTAGAAAGACTTAGGACATTGGATTCCTGTGGCATGCAGATGGATAACCGTCAGCAAATGTCCATACAAGACAAATATGTACTTAACCTGTGGAAGAATACGGCTCAAGTTATCGACGGGCATTACAGCATGCCTATACCATTCAAGATGGAAGAACCGAACATGCCGAACAACTACTGCATCGCTGAAGCTAGACTTGAATCCCTAGGAAGGAAGTTGAAGAAAAATGAAACCCTTCATGACAACTATTCAAAGGGCATAGAGGACTTACTTGAAAAGGGTTATGCAGAAAAGGTTGACGATGATGAAATTACAACTGAAAGACCTGTGTGGTATCTGCCGCATCATGCCGTTACAAGCGACAAGAAGCCGGATAAAGTGAGAATCGTGTTTGATTGTTCAGCAAAGTACTTGGGGACAAGCCTTAACGAAGAAGTACTTCAAGGACCGGATCTCACTAATAAGCTAATCGGAGTACTTCAGCGTTTCCGAGAGGGACAATTTGCTATCATGGGGGATATCGAAGCTGTATTGAGATTCCTCTGGTGGCCAGGAGGAAACCTATCCCTCAAACCAGAGATATTTCGGATGATTGTTCATATTTTTGGAGGGGTATGGAGCCCCAGTTGTGCTAGTTATGCTGTACAGCGCACCGCTCAGGACAACACAGTAGACTTTGAAGAAGAGACAGTGAGAACAGTGTTAGACAACTTCTACGTCGACGACTGCCAACAACTTCAGACGAAAGAGCAATTCATCTTGTAAAGGAAACTAGCAATTTACTCCAGTGAGGTGGATTCAATATTACTAAATGGACTAGTAACAGTCGGACAGTAGTGGAATCCATTCCAACTGAAAAGCGAGCAAAGGAGCTGAAGAATATTGACCTTGGCAACAACATTCTCCCACAAGAGCCGCCACTTTGTGTAGTTTGGGACACTGAAACAGATGAATTTGGGTTTATTGTGAAACCTAAAAGGAAACCGATGACACGCAGAGGACTTATTAGCATCATAAGTTCTGTTTATGACCCCTTTGGAGTTGTGTGTCCAGTCATGTTGAAAGCTAAGAGACTATTTCAGCATGAGTGCAGATTGAAGAAAGAATGGGATGATGCACTTGAACCGGACAGTGTTCGAAAGTTCATGGACTGGCTCCTTGATCTCCGAGAAATTGAGAATCCCCAGGTGTCTATTTCCTGCGGACTTTGGCGAAATCGTGAAGTGTGAGCTACATCACTTCTCTGACGCATCACTAAACGGCTATGGAGCAGTGTCTTATCTCAGAGCAATAAACACAGATGCGGAAATTCATTGTTCATTCTTGATGGGAAAGGCCAGAGTGCCACCTATTAAAGAAAGCACCATTCCGAGACTTGAGCTGTCCGCTGCGGTTGTATCAGTAAAACTGAATGAGACACTCCTACAAGAATTAAACCTGAACATCATCAGTTTTACCTTTTGGACGGATAGTACGATTGTACTCCATTACATTAAGAGCGAGAGACTGCGGTTTCAAACCTTTGTTGCCAACAGAATAAGTACAATCCAGGAATCGACTTCGTCGTCAGACTGGCGATATGTGAAATCTGAACTGAACCTGGGTGATTACTCATCTCGCGGCATGTACGCAAGTCAGATTGTCAACTGCGGACAGTGGATAAAGGGTCCAGAATTCCTGTGGATGGAAGAAAGCAAATGGCCTGCAACTCCCGACCTGTTTGATGTTGACCCGACAGAACTTGAAGTAAGGAAAAGCAAGGTTTTCTTTTCTGACATTGGAATGGAGGAGTATGCTACAGACAGGCTATTAAAGAGGTATTCATCCTGGATCAAGCTGAAGAAAATAGTTTGTTGGATTCTAAGACTCAAACAATGCCTTCTACTGAAAGTGAGTGGTTCGAAACAGAAACAGGACAATAAAATATCCACAAAATCTCTTTCAGTAGATGAAATGAGGACTGCCGAACTCGAAATTGTGAAATATTTGCAGAAACGTCACTTCACATCAGAAATTCAAGAACTGAAACTAGGTCGAACAGTCAAGAAATCAAGTCCTATACACCAGTTAGAGCCAATGATCAGTTCCAAGGGAATTCTCTGTGTTGGAGGCAGGCTATCCAATGCTCCTATCACCGAGCAGGCGAAACATCAGATGATTTTACCAAAAGATCATTATGTCGGCCGACTGATCGCCTATCATGCCCATGAGATCTTGGGCCACTCTGGGACTGAGCATGTTTTATCATATCTGCGACAAAGATTCTGGATAATCGGGGCCAGAGTTATGCTCAAATCCATATTCAGGAAATGTGTTCATTGTCGGAAAATTCAGAGTGCTAAGGGTGCTCAACAAATGGCGCAACTGCCTACAGATCGAGTTACGCCTCATCGACCGCCATTCACTTATGTAGGTATCGACTGTTTTGGGCCATTCGAGGTAAAAAGGGCCAGAAGCATTGTGAAGCGTTATGGCTGTATCTTTACGTGTCTAACTACCAGAGCAGTCCATATCGAGAAATTGGATTCAATGAATACAGACTCCTTCATCGACGCACTTCGGCGATTTGTGATTCGCAGAGGCAAACCAGAGAAAATTAGGACTGATAACGGGTCTAATTTCAAGGGAGCTTGCAGAGAGCTCAAAGAGGCAATTCAAGCATGGAACTTGAAACAAATTGATGATTTTCTGACTAGGAAAGACATTCAGTGGGAGTTTAACCCTCCAACGGCATCCCATATGGGCGGTGTATGGGAGCGGCAGATAAGGACTGTGCGCAAAGTGTTGAATGGACTGTTATGCAGGGAAAAAGGACTGTCTGATGAGTGTCTTCATACACTCTTCTGTGAGGTTGAAGCAATAATCAATAGCAGACCGCTCACTGATGTATCGGACAATGTGCGGGATGCAGAAGCTCTCACACCTAACCACTTGCTTCTATTGCGGCAGGCGAGTTGATGCCTCCAGGTGACTTTCATCCTCAAGATGTGTACAGACAACGATGGAGGCATGTACAATTCCTGTCCGACGTTTTCTGGAAACGTTGGGTCCGGGAATATCTTCCAACCTTGCAGCTTAGACAGAAGTGGTTGAAACCTACATATAATCTCTGTGTGGGTGATATTGTTCTCATTACAGATGAGAATACACCGAGAAAATTGTGGCCACTTGCCCGTGTGGAAAAGACATTCCCAGGTAGAGACGGACTGGTGCGGTCAGTGCTTGTGAGATCAAGGGGGGACAATCCTTACCAGACCCATCCATAAACTATACCTTCTGGAGTCAGTGACACTATGACTGACCAAATGTCAAATGAGTGACTTTTCATAAAGCAAATCAGTAAATGTGATTGTGTGACTACTGTAACTGTAGAGGAGTATATCATTGAAAGTATAAACTTTGAGTTCATTTAAGAGAAACATTCATAATCACAGTATATAATATTTTGTATACAATCATGGTATTCACCTGTAAGGTTGTTTGGTTATTACATTTCTTTTATTTGTTTAGGTCATTTTATTCGAGTAATATTCTTTGGTTAAAAAGAGTATATTTAGGTTTTGGAGGTAAATGTTTGTTATAAAGGAAAACTACACATTTATGGGGCCGGTGTGTAGAGATTTATTTGCTTTAATCTTTTATAAAGATTTTACGTGCGCTTCACGCAACTATCTGTTGCCTCAACAAGGCCGGAAGTTCTGGGGCAGATAACTCTAATCGCTGCGGTGACCTCGTGGTTGTGAACGGAGAGCTATGAACGATGAACGTCTGCTGCGGTAGACAACATTCTACTTTTCAATTTTTACACCTACCTTTGTGGAGGATAATGGGCCTAAAATTTGTAAGCATTGTTTCTATTAGTATTGCAACACTTTTCAAGTAATTTTGTCAGGTACTATTAATTTTAATGGTAAAGTGTTTTCTGTAAACTTCAACTTGACGAGCACGAGCACATGGTTGTGTGTCACCTATTTTCGTGCCACTATGAAATCATTGTTTTATTGGTCATCAAATCATTGTTTTATTGGTCAACTCAAACAATAAACTCACGAGTTCAAGATTAAAGGTCGCCCAGTTATTTATTCCCACAGGGGGCAAGGCTACCTGACCTGTAGAAGGGCCTTACATGACCACTCAAGCCCTCTCTACTGCATACTATGTTTTAATATGAGACATTGACGCAGAGAGATCAAGAATTGCACTGGTACTCTATCAGCAGCACACCCCTTCTGACACTCTGGGTATTTTAGAAGGCTGCCATGTTGGGGAATCTCCATATTGTCCAGGGAACGCTTCCTGGGAAAAGTCGCTATTAGGCTGTGTGCAGAGACGGCATGGGCACTTGGGCTGGTGATAAACCTTACAAACCTGACAGTGCCAGGGTCAACCGCACCCTCTTTACTACATTTGATTGCATCTGTAAATAATAACAATAGCTACAAATAAACACGTGCAGTAACATGGTTCTTAGATAACATTTGGCAGAATTTGAAGACTCTAAGAACATAGATATTGAGCAAATACTATTCATTTGGTATACATACCCAGCCCATCCAGAAACATTTTGTGGTAGTCCTTCCATTCCCCGTGGTAGTTATACATGTCCTTTAACGCTTTGTGATGGTTGTAAAACGACACAGACACGTCTTTTGGGTTCCTCATCACGTGTACAATTTTGCATGCCTTCTCTGCTATCTGTGTGGGCAGTTGATCAAACCGGACATGTGTGTTGAGAACCCTGGGGGAGGGTGCAGCGTCTAACGCTGACTGAGGGGTACACTCTATCATCAGGTCCCCCTTCCAGGTGTCTCTCATGTTCTCAGCCTTTCTTGCTGCCAGCTGACTGAGGATCTCCCAAAACCAATGTGTTCCTGCAAAACAGTTTGAACAATTGTTTTGTGTCTATGATCATTTCATTATAGCATCTTTTTGTAAATTGTTCATCACCAATAAGAGCTAATAAACTGTTGACTCTCTGTGTTACTTTATTTGGTTCTCATATTTCCTCTAGGCATCGTAGCATTCATTCTCCAAACATATACTTTCTGATGTGCATTACTTCTAAATGTCCATTCACCAAACATACACTTTCTTATGGGTATAACTTCTAAATGTCCATTCTCCAAACATATACTTTCTTATGTGTATTACTTCTAAATGTCCATTCTCCAAACATATACTTTCTTATGGGTATTACTTCTAAATGTCCATTCTCCAAACATATACTTTCTGATGTGCATTACTTCTAAATGTCCATTCACCAAACATACACTTTCTTATGGGTATAACTTCTAAATGTCCATTCTCCAAACATATACTTTCTTATGTGTATTACTTCTAAATGCCCATTCTCCAAACATATACTTTCTTATGTGTATTACTTCTAAATGTCCATTCTCCAAACATATACTTTCTTATGGGTATTACTTCTAAATGCTCATTCTCCAATCACATACTTTCTTATGGGTATTACTTCTAAATGTCCATTCTCCAAACATATACTTTCTTATGTGTATTACTTCTAAATGCCCATTCTCCAAACATATACTTTCTTATGTGTATTACTTCTAAATGCTCATTCTCCAAACATATACTTTCTTATGGGTATAACTTCTAAATGTCCATTCTCCAATCATATACTTTCTTATGGGTATTACCTCTAAATATCCATTCTCCAAACATATACTTTCTTATGTGTATTACTTCTAAATATCCATTCTCCAAACATATACTTTCTTATGTGTATTACTTCTAAATGCCCATTCTCCAAACATATACTTTCTTATTATATTACTTCTAAATGCCCATTCTCCAAACATATACTTTCTTATTATATTACTTCTAAATGCCCATTCTCCAAACATATACTTTCTTATGTGTATTACTTCTGAATGCCCATCGTACAAGCAATGTGTTAAAGGCCGGGGTTCAAACCTATACACAGATGGGGTGTGGCCCCCTTGCCTTGTCAAAGCTGTCCTTAGATGCAAAGCAATGTAGTATTCAAGTACATTCCATGAAATATCACAAATTTGACTTACCAGTGCAGGCTGATATTGTCATAGTATAAAGAAGTATGTTGTGAAGACTCACAGCAAAAAGTATGGATGCAGAGAGTCTACAAAACATACATTTTGAAAATATATTTCTCATTTTTAAATTCAGATTTGAATTTCCCACTGTGTCAGTCAGGTGGCCAGAGGAGGTGCGTTTCCATAGAAACAAGCCTTGGAGTGGGGGGGGGATGTTTCATTCAGGGTTTCATATTTCAGGCAGGCAGGAAAAATGACTGAGCACCACTATTAACATGTGTGTCTTTCTTAACATACACATGTCTGTTTGAAAGGTTCAAATATCGGGTCTATGGGCCAGAGCGATATGTATGTTAGGGAGTGTGTATGCATGTGTGTGAGAGGGAGAGGGTGTGGGATAGGGGTAGGCCTAGGGTGGGGTGGTGGCGGTGGGTCGGTGTTGGGGGGTATTGATAATTAAGTCATTCTGATCAGTAGGTAATATCGTTTATACTTGTTGTAATGGAAATTACATTACAGTTTAAATAACTGACCTTAGGTACACTTCTTATATATGCCTAATTTTAGGTCCATAATTTTAGTGCTCACTTGTATGAGTTATCCGACTGATCATAACTTCACAAATTTCATTATCTATACTTTAAAAAAAAATATGTTTACAATGTATTCCCGGAGTAAATTACTGTTGTAAATATGTAAATATGCACATAGTTGGTATGACCTCTTTTTGATTCGGGGGGCGGTGGGGTAGCCTAGTGGTAAAGCGTTGGCAAGTCACGCTAAAGACCCAGGTTCGAATCCCACATGAGTACATTGTATGAAGCCCATTTCTGGTGTCCCCCGCCCTGATGTTGCTGGAATATTGCTAAAAGTGGCGTAAAACCAAACTCAGTCAGTCAGTCAGTCTTTTTGATTCGGAATACAGATATTATCCCATACAGACGTTTTCTCAAATTTCAGTTACCTGATGGAATACACTGTACACCTATTTTGATTCCATCTCTTGGAAAGATTATAGAAAACTCTAGTGACTGCAATTAGCTTAGATAACTAAGCAGTTTCGATAATTATTGAAAGCTTACTACCTGACAGCGTTTATGTTGCTCATGCGTTTTCGTTTTTGCTTTCTGATTTGTTATACATTATACAAATGTTAATCATTCTGGCATCCAAATATGATGGAATATAATTTGTACTTATTAATCTATCAAAGTATCGAAACGTCTTATCTGTATGATTTACTGTTATTGGGTGGAACTATTAAATGTACGTACCTTCATACAGAATTTCCAGGAAATAGAAACTGAAAATTGTTACATAAATGGAAAACTAAATTTCTGTAAAGATTGCAAACAATTATTATTTATATACCTGTTTTAAATTATCAGTGTGCAAATCATGTCACTAACATAAAAACTGAAAGATATATAGTGACAAAACTGGGTTCAATCTTGAATGTATAATAGATGTACCAATGTATATTCTTTAACAATATCAAGGAATGATGGGGTGCGTTCGTGGTTAAAGCGTTCGCTTGCCAGGTCAAAAGCCGGTGTTTGATTCCCGGCATAGGCACATAAAGATTGACGCTTAGTGTCTTGAAAATATATTGTCTTGAAAATATATTATTTCGATACAAGGCAAATAACTTAATTTAAATGGACAAAAAAGACCAAGTAATTTGGAAGATTCACAGGCTAACAACATCTATATTGGGGCTACAGTATTCCTTTACAGTATTTTCTTACAGACATATATAGAAAATTACTTTTTACGGGTATTTAAAGAGTGGGGGAAAACACGTGCAAAGTATCCGAGTCAGCTGAGATTATCCTTCAAAAACATCATATGAACATTTAACAATCACTTATCATTAAGTGCAACCAGAGCATTACATAAGGTAATATTTCTAGACAGCAAAACATCACCTATGGCCGGAGTTCCAAATATTTGACACCAAAAGCCTGTCAGTTAACGCAAAGGAAATAACCCTTGTGTTTTACAATGATGCTTTAATCATAGTCACAATGAAGTATGGGTTGCCATGTGTTTTCCAATATGATTGAGTCAGTGAAATACTAATATTTACCAAATATAATTCTAAAGGAGCCTTTCTTCAAATGGCGAATTAACGCCTTACATAGCTAGGCTTTCTTAGATTATAAAAAAAGCTTCATATAAGGCATCATAGATATTTCACAAACATGGTACAGGACCCTTAGCCTCATTAGCTTATTGCCTCACCACTAGCGAATTAAGCGTTGGCAGATGTAAATGTTACTGAAGATGTTGGTCCCCTCCAGCCATGGGTGTTTGGTATTGTTTACTCTGTAACCCGAACCCTGCAGTGAGTTTTCCTGCAGATTATAACAGGCGCTGAACCTGGGAATATCTAGGCAGGGCGTATAAGCATTACAGTAAGGGCTGGGCGGAAGGGGATATAAGACTGTAATACAGAGTGGGACAAGATATGGAAAACCAATAATTTGGACAACAGACCATTGTTTGGGTCTACTAAATTGTAAATTTGATTCAAATAGCTTAACCTAGATTTCGATATCCTTCGAATGTACATTTGGTTGAAACTGGAAAATATACATTTATCCCGAGAGAAGAACAAATGTTTACATATAATTCAAAAGTATAACAGCATGAGTATCCATTTTGTCTTCTACCCGTCCCTACTAGACTAACAACTAGTCTCTGAAATGAATATATTTTACAGAAAAAAAGTTCACAGTAAAAAACAAATAAATATAATGAAAAGGAGCCCTGAGACATGCTCCTGAAGCTGTGGAAATCTACACTTGCCACATTTTCTAGACTTGCGTGGGCTTGGATATATTTGCTTCAGGGTCTGTATGACAGACTACGTCCCTACATACGCTCAATCACATGTGTCTCCAGGTCACGGAGAATCATTGGTGCATGGCCCATATTGCAATTCTCGTGCGTTTGCGTGTGTTGTTGACGTGGCATGGGCGCCTTGTAACATCACTATTTGATTATGATTCACAAACACATGCTCATGATATGGTCGGAATCATGCCACGGATTTGCAGATATTTATCATGAAAACAGGTTTTTATGTAGGTGGCTTGAAACTTGCTTTTACAAAGGCCAATAGATTCGATCACAATTTTTGTTTTACAGCTTCTTTTCTCTTAACATGCTGACCTCAAAACTGATTTAAATTCTGATCGCTGATTAAAGAGTAAGACAATAGAAAGTATGCCAAATTATCGTTACCATGACAACCCTGTGATATTTCACCTTATGTAAAAGAGTATGTAATTTTCTGATTAATATTGATATTTTATACTTATCCTGACTCATGCTTTAATTGCTTGTCTTCTTCTTCTTGCGAACTATAGTGGAACACTTGAATCCCCTTTTGAAGCTCCCATCAAAAAAAGTGGACGTAAAATCACTCACCCCAGTAGTCTCCCTTTACCCCATCATTGGCGCCAAAAGTTGGTCAAATGATCAGCCATGCTTGTCACTCTCTCCGTATATTCGAGCCCGACACTTGGATTTGCAGGGAAATCCAGAGTGCCATGAGGGGAGGTTGGGAGGTCTAACCTCATGAGTCAGGATAAGTATAAAATATCAATTTTAATCAGAAAATTACATATTTTTCCTTATCCTGACTCATGCTTAATTGCTTGTAGAATCCGACGGAATCGGTGGTGGGTCAAGCCACTCTGGATTCTCTGCTGATTTACATCCTTATACCCCCCTAGGAAACTTCTAATGGCATTTGTCCTTTCTTCCAGCTTCCTCTGATGAGTGGGGGGGACCACAACTTGTCAGATTTATCCTGGAATATCTTCTCCTGACATTCTGTGTGGATTTATGCAACTCCATCTCTTGATGTTTGCATCAGGTGGAGAAGCGACCCTACTTCGTGTACAAGTAAGTCCTTACAGGTACAGGGTCCATCACTCATGCTAGCCTGTCCTAGACGTGCACAGGGACTTTAAAACCGTAACTCTGTTGAGTGTTGGCTTTTACAAGTCACGTGACAAAGGGGTGAGATTTATCTCAGCGTCTTTGAGGTACCGTCAATTGTTGTGCTACAAAAAGGGGCCCAAACTGGTGTATGCCGGAGACGTCCTCTGTAGCCATGTCTCTGAGGTAGTGGTTGGCAAACACCGTCTTCGACCTCCAGAAGCAGCCCTCCATTATTGTTGATAGAGGATTATATGTTATTTAATTATCCATGTTATACATGATGTGTTTACTCTCATTGCAGATCTCCATCATTTATGATCGACCGTGAATAAACAGTCATCTGTAAAAAGTATTGCCTACTTATTTATGATGGAGATATATATACACAGGCCCTTGCAGCCAAAGACAAGGATTGGCAAAAGACAAGGATTGACATGGGCCCTCTTCTGCCAATACAATATTCCAGTGTTTAACTCAAACCCGAGTTCTAGTCAGAACTGTTTCTTTCAGTCCTTGCCACATCTTTGTCAAGATCCGACAATGACCTGGGGAGGGATAGAGGATTATATGTTATTTAATTATCCATGTTATACATGATGTGTTTACTCTCATTGCAGATCTCCATCATTTATGATCGACCGTGAATAAACAGTCATCTGTAAAAAGTATTGCCTACTTATTTAGTTGATATGGAGCAGTTTCCGTGCAGAGTTAGCTTGGATGCCAGTGCTCTGACTTCATGAGGATTGGAGGCTCGTTGAGGATCAAGTCCTGCTGCTTTATAGGCTTTCAATATGACGGCTCTCATCCATATTGATATAGTCGTACGTGAGACTTCTGTAGGTGTCTCAGTGGATAGAGGGATGAAAAGGCGCTTGAATTTTCGTCTCCTCAATTAGACCTTTGTAGATATATTTTCAATGCTCTGACTGGACATAAGGATCGATCTTGAGTATCCTGTGGTCCTAATATCGACGAAAGTGCTGGGATATGGAATTGTCTGTCTGGTTGACCTGGCAGTTGATTCTTTGCTATAAAATCCCATCTTAGTCCCAGATGCACTGAGTCATGATGCGTGTCAAATCTTGTTCTTCCAAAGTCTAGAGCATGAATTTCTGACATCCTTGCCGCTGTTACTAGGGCTACGAGGAACAGGGTTTTATGAGTTAATTTCTCATATGATGTCCTTTCTAGTGGTTCATAATCTTCACTGGTAAGATGCTGTAAAACCACATTGAGATCCCAAGCGGGCGCCTTGAATTTCCTTTGTTGGTCTTCCAACTTGAATGAGCGTAGTAGTGCCAGTATCTCTGGTACTTTGGTCAGTTTTATACCCGCTTTGATCATTGATAACTGTGCTCAAGGGCGCTAGGTATGTAGAGAGTGTAGATCCCTTTAATCGTTTTGTCTGTCTGAGATGACAAAGATATTCCGCCACTTGAGGATGTGTCGCTTCCATCGCAGTGAAGCCTTTATTCGGTGCATATTTCTCAAAACTTTGCCACCTGTCATCATACAAGTTACAGGTTGATCTACGTAAGGCTAAAGTTACTGCTTTGGCCGCTCTGGTGGAATATTCTCTTTTCTTCAAGCAAGTCGTGATACGCTCCATGCGTGTAGCTGATACATTGTTGGGTTTCTGTGTACTTGCTTGGTGTGTGGATGAATCAGTAGATTTGGCCACTTTGGAAGTTGTAGGATTGGATTTCCTATATCTTGTATGAGGTTGGGGAACCACTCTCTCGCTGGCCAATAAGGTGCGACCAAAATCAGTTGTAACTTGTTCGTCACCTTGATTTTCTGTAATACCTTCGGTATTAACGCTGGTGGAGGGAACGCGTCAGCATTTAGTCCTTCCCAAGATATGCTAAGAGCATCTGTTGCCCATGCTTGAGGATCTGGAACCGGAGAGACGAATGTTCGTAGTTGTTTGTTGAACTTGGTTGCGAACAAATCTACCAGTGGGGATCCTATTGTCCGAATGATGTCCCTGAATGCCTCTGGATGTAACATCCACTCCGTCGGTGATGGATTCATTGGACGGGATAGGGCGTCTGCTATCACATTTCTGGCTCCGGGAATGTGTGATGCTTTCATGTCGATGTTCAGGTTGTCTACTATGCTGAATAGTTGAAAGCTCAGGTCCAACATGCTCCTTGACCTTGTTGACCCTTGTTTATTGATGTAAAACGCCACTGTGGAGTTGTTCGTATGGATCATCAGTTGAGCGTTCCTTAGTATGCTGGACCTGTGTAGTAAGGCATTTATAACTGCTTTCAACTCTAGCATGTTGATGTGTAGTTTTTGTTCCTGATTTGACCACTTCCCTGATGCCACTTTGTTGTTTAAGTGAGCTCCCCATCCTTGAAGGGACGCATCTGCATAGAGATGAATGTTGGATTCCGGCTCTGCTAAGTACCGTATATGACCGTCTATAAGCCGAATTTTGAGGACCAAAAAAAGCAGTCTGTAGAAGGGGGTCGTCTTATCCATGACTTACACTTTCGTCAAACTTTTTTCCAGGGGTAAGAAAACAACATCGTATCACTTCGCGTGAACAAACAACAGAAGACGACTTTGTCAGTAGAGACGTCAAATTTGCAATTAAACATCACTAGACAAGATTAATTACCATTTAAGTTATAAGTTGTTTTTGCTGGGCATTGTTATAATTTGCAGGGATTACGATTACCGTGCGTATTTGTCTCATACACAAAGCCGGAAATAGCAATCAGCTGTGCACACGTTTCCCTGCGAACAAGTTCAAACATGCACAATAATATAACGGAACGAATTCTGACGCAGTCATCAGTAAAATATAATACAGAATACCGTTATTTAACCCAAAGAAATATATCCTAGCATTGTGTAATTTTAGTTACAGTTTTTGCTCTATAAATTAATTAAGATTACCATGCGTATTTGTCTCGTACACAAAGCCGGAAATAGCAATCAGCTGTGCACACGTTTCCCCGCGAACAAGTTCAAACATGCACAATAATATAACGGGATGAATTCTATTGATTGAATACTATTATTTAACCCAAAGAAATATATCCTAGCATTGTGTAATAGTTTTTATGTAAAAAATATATAATCAACACTAAGGTTATACGGACCATCATGAGCGTGGTAATAACGTGACATGGACGCAGGCGTAATCAGTTTGTGATTGTTGAATGGGGTAAAATAAGCAAGCCAGTTTGTTGCTACAATAAATATGATATTTAGAGAAGCAAATATATTATGCATTTTCTGTCAACTACACTTCGTTTCGATCCGTGAGTAGACACAATATATATGACAGTGAATTTATTTGAATAATGTGGATCGACTTACAGTATGAGGAGGACAGTGACACGGAATTTGATGGGTTTACGGCCGATGACTTGTGAAAATCTCAGAACTCTCTTGCAGAAATGTCAGTGTTTATTGTTAGTGGACTATTTTCTTATTGTCATATATATATAGATGAAATATGGACACTTAATAATATATTTTGAAACAAAAGTTAACTTCAGTTTTTATTTACCGATGGTACTTTTTATCTCCATACTCACCGATTTCACAAAATGGCGTCTCGTTGTTGATGCAAGCAGTGATCGTCGGGATATAAAAAGGAACACAAACACATGTTGCCACAATACACCGGTAATCTTTATTATGTAATATTCTCACCAACACTTACGCTGTATATCCACTTTCCAAATGGCGTCTCGTTGTTGATGCAAGCAGTGATCGTTAAAAAAAGGTAAACAAACACCGGTAATCTTTATTATGTAATATTCTCGTAATGGTGTCTCGTCGTTGATGGAACATACTTACCGGGTACTCTGGTCTCTGTTGGCCGCGACCCATCGCGGGGGGTCGGCCTATCCATGAGAGATATGATTTTGACACTGATTTTGAGGGTCAAGTTTGGGGGTCGGCTTATCCATGGGGTCGGCTTATAGACGGTCATATACGGTAGGTTCCTGCTCAGACATTCGACTTCAGTGTCCACCATAATAGGTATGGTTTCAGTTCGTTCGGTAGGATGAATGGATCCAGACTGTCTAGATGATCGTTCACAAACACTTGTATTGGGCACAAAAGTAATCTGCCTCTGCGTGTCATGTCTTGTGCTGACGTGAGGAGACAGAGTAGGCTCTGCCACTCTCGTAGTGGTAACGGAGAGAGTAGTGTTTGTGATATCATCTGTTGTATCTTGATCCAACGGTCCTCCGGGACTAGTAGTCAATTCGTTGAAGTGACGATTCGTATTCCTAGGAATTGTAGATCCTGTGTAGGTTCCAATTCCAATTTGAGATGATTTACTAACCATCCTAGTTGAGTGAGTAGTTTGATTGTAAATGTCAGTTGCCGTCTGAGTAGATTGGGATCTTGATGAGCTTGAATCCCGTCGTCTAGGTAAAACGCACTGCGTAGACCTTGATGATGTAGGTAACTGATGATGGGCTTTGTCACTCGAGTAAACAACCAGGGGGCCGACGATATTCCAAACGGTAGTACCTTTCACTGGTAGTGACGTCTGTTGAATAGGAATCGGAGGTATCTCCTTGAGTCCTGCTGTATTGGGATGTAAAGATATGCATCCTGTAGATCTATGCTGGCTAGATAAGCTGACGGACGGATGATCTGTTGTGAGTTGTGGAAGATGTACCATTTTGAATCTTGTGGGCCTTCTTAGATAATCCTGGTTGAATTTCTTCATGTTGTAAATCAGACGGAACTTACTTGGAATTTTTCTTTGGAACTAGAAAAATTGGGGAGTAATAACCGGGTGTGACGAAAGACTCCAGTCGTTCTGACCTTTTCCATCAACGTCTAAAGTTCATGGCACCTCTGAATCCTCTGCCTTTTCCGGGGTTACCTCTGGGAGCTCCGGTGGGGCGACAAAAAGAATCCTTATATCCAATGGAAGTGCTATATTTCTTGTCTCTAGCTCTCTGAATTCCTGCAAATTTAAATTTGCCAGAGTAGCGCTGTGATGTCTGTCTGATAACGCTGGCCAGTGTATCGATGGACTTGATCATCATGACTTCTCTGGACTCCTTCGTAACTTCTTTTGCCACGTCCTCAATCTCCCCTGCGAAGATATTCTTTGCTGCCCATGGAGCTCTGAATAACGGTTTGGTGAACTTCTCACTCCATTTACAAGATGATAGTAGACCTTGTCTTCTTAGCAGCGTTAATCCCGCCGATGTAGATGCTAAATGTTCTGACATGAACTGTTGGTCTTTCCTTTGGGTTAGTAAGGCTGAGTAGATCATTTGATCTTCTTCAGATGTTGAGTTTGCAAACTTCGCAATGAGGGTTTCGTTGATGGCTCTTGATCTGGCTAAACCAAAGAAGGTACGTCTAGTGTTTGTGTCTAGTTGCGCAAGCTTCTTGTCCTCCACCTTATAAGTCCTGATGCGAGCGTCATTGATGAGTTTATAGTTTTCATCTACGTCCGGGGCCTTCATGAATGGTTCCATGTGGTGTAGTGAAAATCTCTTGGCATTAAAAGGTGGAATGCTTTGACTTTGATACTTCGTTGCGTTCTTGAAGGCTGAACTGAGGTTGTCTGGGACGTCCAGCTTCATTATTCTCTTTGGATGGTGATGCAAGCTCTAAACCATTAGCCATCCAGGATTTAATCTCTGCGCCACTACGTTTCTTTTCGTTTATATACTGTTCCTACTTCTGTACGTGCCATTCCTAGTTTTGGGTAATACATGTCCGGCCTCGCCGGGTCTGCATTCGAGCATTGGTGTTATTGTTTACTGGCATGGTGGCAGCGGTTTTACCCAACGTTGGAAGACATTTACTTGACAAACAAAGTAATCCACAACACCTTTCACCTCCGGTAAGCAGTGCGATCGAGTGCCATTACGTTCTTGTAGGCCCAAGCAAACTACGTCAATTATTTACTTCGTGAGAGCCATTCAGGAATATATAATGGCTGCAGCACGTGCACCCAAGCAGTGGCAGTTAACTACTAATGAGACTATCAATTCTTTCGAGAATTGGAGACAGAATCTGATTTATATTTTGTCTTTGGACAATAACTTTGCACCCTTCTTAAACGATGGATTCACTTGGCAGAAGAAAAGTGCTGCTAATCCCCACAGAGGCTTACAATCTGATGGTGATTCCGTAACACAAGCACGATGTAAAACTGCTACTCAGAAAAATGCTCAACTTGAACTCATGCTTGGACAAATCGCGAACTACTGCTCTGTTATCTCAAGAAATTCTATCATCAAGGGTTCGACCTCTCTCCCTGACATTTGGCAAAAAATCAGGCAACACTTCGGTTTCCAATCTACTGGTGCACACTTCCTAGACCTTGTTAATATTACTCTCAAGCCAGCTGAAAGACCTGAGGACCTTTTCCAACTATTAACAGGCTTCTTTGAAGACAATCTGTTAACCACAGAGGGAAACATAACACATCATGGCGAGGAAATTCTAACTGATGAGGATCTTAGCCCTACACTCGAGAACACCATTGTGGTTCTTTGGCTTCAACTGATTCATCCAGGTTTGCCACAACTTGTGAAACAGAAATATGGCTCGGAACTACGCAACAGATCTATTGCTTCCCTTAAACCGGAAATCTCACAAGCCTTGGCGGCTCTCCTCGATGAACTTCGCTCGATAGAAGACACTAAGATACTCAGGAGTTCCACATTCAACCCAGGCAGAAGGTTCAAGGCCCACCCTCAACACACAATGCGTCGCAAACAGCCTAAGAATTGCATCCTCTGCAAAACTGCTGGCCGTCAAACCTTTTCATCACATAACCTCGTTGACTGCAGATTCTTACCAGACTCTGATAAGAGAAGCTTGAGCCTCTCCCACATGATCATAGATGATGAGTATGATGATGAACAGGCCTACACAGAGCAGGATGACTAGTGATGGGCAATCTAACCCTGATCCTCTCATAGACTCTCCAGCAGTTTGCCGTGTGGATGTTATCCAGTCCCCAGTGCTGTATGCATACTACTTACAACACCCTGTGAAACTTACACTTGACACAGGTGCCAAGGGCCTCGGACTGACAATCAAACCTGCTTCTCAGTCAGCCCGCCAAGCTGATGGCATGACACCATTGGAGGTACTAGGCGAGATACACTGTAACCTGACAAGAGGTTCACACATCTTCAAGCTCAATGCTCTTGTTGTCAAGCATCTTGACGTGGATGTCATAGCTGGTATACCCTTTCAGTCATCCAACGACATCGCTACACGTCCTTCCAAAAGCCAGATAGTAATCAGAGGCTCTGAGGTTGTACATTACGGCAGCCTTCCTCACATGGATGCTTCCATCAGGAGAACCCAAGCTTTCCTGCTTCGAGCTCCATCACACCGAACAGTGGTCTTACCTGGTGAATTCATCGAACTAACTACACCAAGTAAATGTGATCCCGATACTCAATGGGCCCTGGAGCCAAGACTAGACAGTCCTTCTAACTCTGCCCACAAATTCCAAAGAGCATGGCCTCCCCAACAAGTAATAAACTCTGTTGGCCACTCTCTCAGAGTCACAAACAGTCTTGATGACCCTGTTGTGCTGAAGCGCAATGAACATCTCTGCCAGATCAGAGCCATAATAGCCTCTCCCACCAACATACCTGGATGTGCCAACATGCCTTCAACACCTCCCAGAGTACCGCCACCATATTCAGCAAATATCTCCCTAGACCCTGACAACTGCCTCTCCAAAGATGTAAGGGACAAATTTCTTGATCTCCACAATCAATTTGAAGATGTCTTCAACCCTACTGTTGCCAAATATAATGGATTCAGTGGAAACATGCAAGCAGTTGTGAATATGGGACCTACACTGCCTCCTCAGAGGAAAGGAAGGCTCCCCCCATTACAACCGGGACATGCTTGTTGAACTTCAACACAAGTTTGATGAACTTGAGTCTGCGGGCGTGTTCGCTAAACCAGAGCAAGTGAATGTCTCTGTCGAGTACCTAAATCTCTCCTTCCTTGTTCGCAAGCCCAAAGGCGGAAGTCGTCTTGTCACCTCATTTGGTGAAGTCGGCCAGTACAGCAAACTTCAGCCCTCGCTCATGCCTAATGTTGACAGCGTACTACGTGACATTGGCAAATGGAGATTCATTATTGTGTCTGACTTACTCAAAGCTTTCTACCAGATCCCTTTGGCTCATTCCTCGATGAAATATTGTGGAGTCGTCACTCCCTTCAAAGGCATAAGAGTGTACACCAGATGTGCTATGGGGATGCCAGGATCCGAGACATGTCTTGAAGAACTCATGTGCAGAGTCCTTGGCAACCTAATTGAGGAAGGATGTGTGGCGAAGATAGCTGACGACCTTTTCTGCAGTGGTGATTCCCCAGAAGAGGTTCTACACAATTGGAGTCGTGTACTCAAAGCTCTGAAGGACAATAACCTTAGACTCACAGCATCGAAAACAGTCATCTGTCCACGTTCCACAACGATCCTTGGATGGGTCTGGTCACAAGGTACACTTACAGCTAGCCCTCACAGAATTGCTGCTCTTTCATCAGTTGATCTCCCCAACACAGTCCAAGGACTACATTCCTTCACAGGTGCCTACAAAGTGTTGAGTCATGTTCTACATGGATATACACAGCTTCTGGATCCCCTTGACCAAGCTACAGCGGGGAGACAATCACAAGAAAAGATTATCTGGACGGATGAACTAACTGAAACATTCAAACGGCTCAAGCTGCACTGTCCAATTGTAAATCCATCACCCTACCAAGACCAACTGACTGTTTATGTATAGTCACTGATGCCTCTGTCAAGAACAAAGGCCTCGCTGCTACCTTCTACGCACTGAGAGATAACAAGCTCTTACTTGCTTGGTTCTTCAATGCAAAACTAAAGAAACATCAACTTACCTGGCTACCATGTGAAATAGAAGCTTTGGGCATCAGCGCAGCTGTGAAACACTTTGCCCCCTATATCATCCAGGCAAAACAGACTGTACAAGTCCTCACAGACTGTCGACCCTGTGTCCAAGCCTACCAAAAACTCAGGCGAGGGGAGTTTTCAGCCAGCTCATGTGTCACAACTTTCCTGGCCACTGTCAGCAGATACATGGTTGAGATCAGACACATATCTGGTGTAGCTAACTTGCCTTCGGATTATGCCAGTAGACACCCCAGTGAGAGCTCAGACCAAAGCTGCCAGATATGCCAGTTCATCCATCAAACAGAGTGTTCAGTTATCCGCGGCCTCTCTATCAAGGATGTCACAGAAAATAGTGTCAGGATGCCATTCACTAGCCGAGCAGCATGGCTGGATACCCAACACGAATGCCCAGACCTCAGACGCACCCATTCTCACCTCACACAAGGTACCCCGTCCATCAAAGAGATGACTTAACGTTCCCAATGTGGAAACGCTACCTGCGAGAAGTTACCATAGCTCGAGATGGATTGCTAGTTGTCAAGGATTCCCAACCATTTCAACCGAGTCGTGAAAGAATCGTCGTACCATGTGAAGTTCTGGATGGTCTCCTCACTGCCATACACATACGGTTCGACCACCCAACACAATATCAGGTCAGGTCACTGTTCAACAGATATTTCTTTGCTCTTGGAATAGACAAAACTGCTACCCGAGTGACATCATCATGCCACCATTGTATGTCACTGACATCATTCCCCAAACAACTATACCCTCAGACGTCAGACCCTTCACCCACCTCCATCGGCGTGTCATACGCCGCTGATGTTATGCATCGATATCGCCAGCTGATATTTGTCCTCCGTGAGACGGTTTCCTCCATGACTTTCACAATTATTATTGAAAACAAGCGACATGAAACTCTACGTGATGCCTTTCTCATTCTTTGTGCAGGCGCCCGCCCCATGAATGATGGTGGTATCACTGTTCGTGTTGACCCTGCACCTGGTTTCATCACTTTAGCCAAAGACGCCCTGCTCTCCCAGTATGGCATTAACCTCGCCATCCGCAATGCCAAGAACCCCAACAAGAATCCTGTGGCTGAAAGGGCCATCCAGGAACTTGGATTAGAATTACTTCATCAATCACCGGAGGGTGGTCCGATATCAAGTGTGACTCTAGCCCTTGCTAGAAGCGAGTCTAAATTCCAGAGTTGAACACCGGCCTTTCTGCTGCTCGAGATTTGGATATAATGTGACCAGTTGACTGGCAATCAATTACCAATTGCCGATGAAGACGTAATCTCTCTCCAGCGTGAAACTAGAAAAACTAACCAACCTTTCAGTGCCAAATCCAAAGCTTGTGGTCAGCAAATTAGCTCTCCTCCTGATCTCCGTGTAGGAGACTTGGTCTTCCTTAGACGGGATCGTGACAAGACGAAAGCAAGAGACAAATACATCATCACCCACATATCAGGGGAGAACTGCCAAGTCCACAAGTTCTCGAGGTCTCAACTTCGTTAAAAAAACTATGACATCGAGATTAGAGACTGTTACCCAATCATGACCACGATGGTTGCCACTCCATCACCTGGTCCAATCCGTGGCTTTGACGACCACGATATCAACTCTGAAGTCATGAACCATCCATCCTATGTGTCTCACCCTGGGACAGGTACTACTCCTACAGTGCCAACACTCAACGACAAACCACCTCTTCCCCCAGATATTGTAGTGCCTCCTACACCCAGCACTCCAGCAACCACCTACATGCCTGAAAACCACCATCAGCTCGATGCTGCATCTGAGGCATGTAAATACCCAGTGACTACTGGACAGCCTGACAACCAGCAGAGATCTACACCACGCCGATCTTGCCGATCTCGACATCCTCCTCGCTGGCAGGAGACGGGAGAATGGGAAATGCCATGAATGAACATTTAATACTTGTGGTTTCCTGTTCATGAGTTTCATTTTGTAATGTGTACATTCACAGTCTGACTTTAACATACCATTCCTGGTAAGAAGGGAGTGGAAAGGCAACTGCGCCACTACGTTTCTTTTCGTTTATATACTGTTCCTACTTCTGTACGTGCCATTCCTAGTTTTGGGTAATACATGTCCGGCCTCGCCGCGTCTGCATTCGAGCATTGGTGTTATTGTTTACTGGCGCTGTGTCGGAGAAAATAATTCCCCCCATCATCTTCAGGTTTAGATGTGTCTTGTTCTGAAGATCATTGCCGTTGGTCCTAATCTCTAGGTGGAGATCTATGTGTAAGCCTGCGCGTAGGCACTCGCGAGTGCCTTCCTGGAGATGTGGTAGGTGATCTGTATCTGCATGGCGACGACCATGAAGACCTACCTGAAGACCTGCGCGAATGTAATCTGTCTCTGTGAGCTGTATGCCTTCATGAAGGTGTTTCTCTTCTACGGGATGTTCGCGCAGACCTCAGATGATTGTCTGAGTCCGAGGATGAGGACGATCTTACGATGCCTTCGCGAATGCTCCTCGTTTATTGCAGGAGTCTCTTCATAATTGTTCCTTCCTTCGTGAATGCCTTCGCAGATGCTGTTTTGACTGTTGTCTCCATGAGTGTCTTCACGAGTGGTTCTTCCGCGAATGCCTTCGCGAGTGCCGTCACTAGTGTTGCTGTCACGAGTGCTGTCTTCTTCATGAACGTTCCCTTCACGAACGTTCCCTTCACGCAGGTTGCTTCCTAGACGATGAGGTGTAGACGATGCTCGTCCTCCTTGAAGATTCTCTGCAGCCTTCTCCTGTGCGAACCTTCATTCCATCAGGTCCATCATCTGCTGGGTAAACTGCTGCATAAAGATGCCCGGGTTGAAGGTCTGCGCTGATAACTTGTGTTGTTGTACAGATGACGCCACATCTGACAGTGCTGAGGTGTCATCTAAGGACTGCCTGTCCTCCCTGGTATCTGCAGTCTGCGTAGATAGGACATCTGATTGCGTTGATATAGTTGCTGACGTCAGTGTAGAAGAAGATCTTGTCTTCTTCCTCACCGGTACTTCAGGGATTAGGATCGGCGGCTCATCGTAAACATCTGCTTCGTCCGATGGGTTGATATCTGCGGCGAAGGACCTCGACTTCTTCGTTGGCCCCACAGACGACTTGACCGAAGACGGCTTAGTCTTCACAGCAGACGATGTCCTAGTCTTCTTAGACTGCGACGAGGGTTGTTGAACCGATGACGATCTCTTCCTAGGGCCGGAAACCTCATTCCTCTGCTCTGAAGACGTCACCGGCAGCTCACTGGAATGATGTACCTCGACAGACAACAACCCACGGTTATTTAAGCATTCACCCTGTTGAGACATGACTTGTAATTGTCGCCTCAACCTGTCCTTGGCACGTCTATGAACAGAATATAAATAATTAGAAAATTCAATTTGAGATAAATGTTGACAAAGTTTACAGCGAAAGCTGGAAATGCAGTTAGGACATAAAGTCTTCATGAAATGTAAACAAGTTGAAACATGTTGTCAACAACGTGAAAAACGGACAAATTTAGAATAAATTTCAAACCATATTGCTGGGAAATCCTTGCTAAAGCCCTTATACAGCTTAATTTAGTATAAAAGCCTAAAATTCAAAGGATATATGCCGTAATGGGGACCCAGGCGCTCTCACAACCGTCCACTAGGGCAAAGAAGGAGAGAGTGACAAGCATGGCTGATCATGTGACCAACTTTTGGCACCAAAGATGGGGTAAAGGGAGACTACTGGGGTGAGTGATTTTACGTCCACTTTTTTGAAGGGAGCTTCAAAAGGGGATTCAAGTGTTCCACTATAGTTCGCAAGAAGAAGAAGACAAGCAATTAAAGCATGAGTCAGGATAAGGAAAAATTACCCCTGTATTCCACATACCAAACCATAGAGAGATTGCGATTTGTACTTTGTATTTGAAGCTAGAAAGGAAGATGGCACTAAGTACAAATTGCAATCTCTCTATGGTTTGGTCTGTGGAATAAAGCGGTAATTTTTCCTTATCCTGACTCATGCTTAAAAAGCACTGCAGAGCTTCGTTTAACGTATCGAAATCCATGTTCAAAATTGGTGTTGTTAAGCATTCCTTCGACAGAACAAGGTTATCAGCGATAGAAAAAGTAGTCTATTATTTTGCCATTTTCGAAAGCTCGATACTGCATACTCGTTTTTTATATTTAGTGTTTGTTGGAACTGCATTTTTTACTTTTCTTGAATTGTTTCTATGTCAAATGTTTCTGGTAAATGTTTTCGAGCTTCATCCACACTTACATCAAGTTCTTCCTGAGAAAATCGACTGTGTCAAAAACACATCCTCGTCGCTGTCCATCATGTTCGCTAGTCAGTTCATGTATGAGCGGCGCGCAAGTGCAATACGCGCTTTATAGGCTGTGGGAGAACGTGACAATGGATCAGTCAACTATATACGAGGTATGCTAGGTGCTTGAAACAATGCATATATATACCGAACGGATAACATGTTTAATATTATTTTGGTGTTAATATTCATTTTATAAGACAGTTAAGGTACTCATATTCATTCTTTAAGGCTGTAGAAAGACGAAACCGTCGTTCTATCTGGCCCACCCTGCACACCCTGAGGTCTTTCTACAGCCATAAAGAACGAATCTGAGTACCTTAACCTTTACAAACACAAAGCAAGTTGTCAATAAATACGCAATCAAAATTATAAATCACAAACCAGATTTGGGGTAGCAACTGAGTATGATGTCCTCTTCACGTATCGTCATGGACTGGAAGTTTTGAATGACGTCCAAACTGAAGAACACAGGAAGGTACATCCCTCCATACTCCTGCACATCAAGAGTACACCCTCCACCATCTTTGAGATGAAGAATATTCTTTTCCATTTCTCAGATTAATCTGAAACACAACATATGAGAGGGAAAATCAGAGATGAAATGACACAGGAGACGTCATTCTACGCAGCGAGTCAGCATGGTTGTTAGGCAGAAAATTAGGCTCGGTGGTTCAGTGTGCCCTCGAATGTCACTCTAGCTCCTGGGGTTATCAAACCACAACAGCTGCCTGTGAGGTGCTAGAAGGTTACCTGCCGGGTTATATAACAACAGCTGCCTGTGAGGTGCTAGAAGGTTACTTGGTGGGTTATACAGCAACAACTGCCTGTGAGGTGCTAGAAGGTAACCTTCCGGGTTATATAACAACAGCTGCCTGTGAGGTGCCGGGTTATATAACAACAGCTGCCTGTGAGGTGCTAGAAGGTTACCTTCTGGGTTATATAACAACAGCTGCCTGTGAGGTGCTAAAAGGCTACCTGCCAGGTTATACAACAGCTGCCTGTGAGATGCTAGAAGGTAACCTGCCGGGTTATATAACAACAACTGCCTGTGAGGTGCTAAAAGGTTACCTGCCAGGTTATATATCAACAGCTGCCTGTGAGATGCTAGAAGGTTACCTGCCGGGTTATACAACAACAACTGCCTGTGAGATGCTAGAAGGTTACCTGCCGGGTTATACAACAACAGCTGCCTGTGAGGTGCTAGAAGGTTACCTGCCGGGTTATATAACAACAGCTGCCTGTGAGGTGCTAGAAGGTTACCTGCCAGGTTATACAACAGCTGCCTGTGAGATGCTAGAAGGTTACCTGCCGGGTTATACAACAGCTGCCTGTGAGATGCTAGAAGGTTACCTGCCGGGTTATATAACAACAACTGCCTGTGAGGTGCTAGAAGGTTACCTGCCGGGTTATATAACAACAACTGCCTGTGAGGTGCTAGAAGGTTACCTGCCGGGTTATATAACAACAACTGCCTGTGAGGTGCTTGAAGGTTACCTGGTGGGTTATACAACAACAGCTGCCTGTGAGGTGCTTGAAGGTTACCTGGTGGGTTATACAACAACAGCTGCCTGTGAGGTGCTTGAAGGTTACCTGGTGGGTTATACAACAACAGCTGCCTGTGAGGTGCTTGAAGGTTAACTGTGGGGCTATTAAACCCCAGCTGCCTGGGAGGTGCTTGAAGTTCACCTGCGGGGCTATTAAATCCAAACGGCCTGTGAGGAGCTAGAAGGTTACCTGCGGGGCTAATAAACCCCAGCTGCCTGTGAGGTGCTAGAAGGTTACCTGCCGACTTATTAAACCCAAGCAGCATGTGAGGTGCTTGAAGGTTGCTCGCCGGGTTATAAAACCCCAGCTGCCTGTGAGGTGCCAGAAGCTGCCTGAGGTGTGAGGTGCTAGAATGTTACAACCCCACCTGGTGGGTTACCTGGTGGGTTATACAACAACAGCAGCCTGTGAGGTGCTTGAAGGTTACCTGTGGGGCTATTAAACCCCAGCTGCCTGTGAGGAAGGTTACCTGGTGGGTTATACAACCCCAGCTGCCTGTGAGGTGCTTGAAGGTTACCCCAGCTGCCTGTGAGGTGCTAGAAGGTTACCTGGTGGGTTATACAACAACAGCATTAGTTAATGGCCTGTGAGGTGCTTAGAAGGTTACCTGTGGGGCTATTCAAACCCCAGCTGCCTGTGAGGTGCTTGAAGGTTACCTGGTGGGTTATACAACCCCAGCTGCCTGTGAGGTGCTTTCCGCCATATTGAAGGTTACCTGTAAGGGCATATTAACATCCAATACGGCCTGTGAGTTGGAGCTAGAAGGTTAGAATCAAATTCCAAATGGGCTGTCACTAAAACCAAGTGTCCCAGCTGCCATAGTGAGGTGCTGTGCTCAAGGTTACCTGCTAGAAATATAAACAAAGCAAAAATCGATTTTATTAAAGCCCAAAGCAGCATGTGAGGTGCTTGAAGGTTCGTGAAAAGAACTAGAAAACTTAAAACAGATACAATACTGAAATTTGATATATTTGGGTTATAAAGTAAAGTTCTGTGCACCCCAGCTGCCTGTGAGGTGCCAGAAGGCATTTATGCCTGTGAGGTGCCAGAAGGTACCTGGCAATTTCTTTGAGGTGAAGGGGTTGAATAGAGTTCAACCCCAGCTGCCTGTGATGGGTGCTAGAAGGTTGACCACCAGGTTATTAAAACCAGCTGCCTGTGAGGAGCTAAGAAGCACACCTGCAGGGCTATTAAAACCGCAGCTGCCTGCCATTTGAGGGGTGCTAGAAGGTTGACCGCCAGGTTATTAAAACCAGCTGCCTGTGAGGAGCTAGAAGCTTACCTGCCGGGTCATTAAAACCCCAGCTGCCTGTGAGGTGCTAGAAGGTTGACCGCCAGGTTATTAAAAACCAGCTGCCTGTGACGAGCTAGAAGCTAACCTGCCGGGTCATTAAACCCCAGCTGCCTGTGAGGTGCTAGAAGGTTGACCGCCAGGTTATTAAAACCAGCTGCCTGTGAGGAGCCTAGAAGCATACCTGCCGGGTCATTAAACCCCAGCTGCCTGTGAGGTGCTAGAAGGTTGACCGCCAGGTTATTAAAAACCAGCTGCCTGTGAGGAGCTAGAAGCTTACCTGCCGGGTCATTAAACCCCAGCTGCCTGTGAGGTGCTAGAAGGTTGACCGCCAGGTTATTAAAAGCCAGCTGCCTGTGAGGAGCTAGAAGCTAACCTGCCGGGTCATTAAACCCCAGCTGCCTGTGAGGTGCTAGAAGGTTGACCGCCAGGTTTTTAAAAACCAGCTGCCTGTGAGGAGCTAGAAGCTTACCTGCCGGGTCATTAAACCCCAGCTGCCTGTGAGGTGCTAGGAGGTTACCTGTGGGGCTATTAAACCCCAGCTGCCTGTGAGGTGCTAGGAGGTTACCTGCCGACTTATCAAATCCAAGCAGCCTGTGAGGTACTTGAATGTTACAGGCCAACCTATTAAACCCAATGTAGTACTCTATTAATAATGATGCAAAATTAGTCAAAATACATCTACACTAACAGGAGAATATGGGAATCTAAGAACTAAATTATATATCAGATAGGGCCTTCCAAATCGCTATAACGTGCTTTCTCATGTAGTGCTTTGTCATCTTTTCTTATGTATTGTGCAACTACCATAACGAAAATATACGGTCCATATCCACAACAAATTCTCTCCAAGTGCTCTGAGTTACATTGACCTAGTGTTAAGCCAGCGTTTAAATTTCCGCCTGCCCGACCGTCCGGAACGGTCTATTTTCATCTTGGACGGTCAAATTTCAAAAGTAGCCTGTCTGGTGGTCTGGTGTACATATTTTTTACCCATCCTGTAAATATTTCATAATATCAGACATGTTCTCGTGTCGTCAGTTTGAAGTGTTTAAGGTATTATGAAAATTATGTTAAACTACATACGATTGTACAGTTCATGTTACGATAACCAGTAAAACACGTGTACTGTCAGTTTACCTAACCTCGGTGCATTGCCTGTTAGTGCTATATAGTTCATTGCGATGCCTACAAACAGTGAATGGAGCTTGCACGAGTTGGAAATGGCAGTCAGTTTTTTATTGTTGACAACCGGACAGGCAAGTTTGTATCCGGACTGGTAATTTTTTTAAGTTACCAGTCTGGCTTGGAATTTTGGGAGTTTTAAACACAGGTTAAGCATGTCGGAGTTATGACCCCTTATCTTTATATGTGTATGGCCTCTCTGTCGTCGTTTGACGTCATAGAACAAATTCCTTTTTGGACATTTATTGCAAGTCATTCTTAAGATTGAGCGTATAACGTTATGCATAAGCACACAAACCCATTTTATATATACTTATCTCGTTCAGATATCAGGCTGTATTTTCTTCGCTCACACTTTCCGTAACGATGCCAAATTAAAAAAATTCGTAGCACAGTGCTTTCATCAAAACACAATCAAAAGCAGAGATATTTACTGTTTTTTAACGCATAACAAAAATTTGGACAACATTTAACTCATTAAGCCTGAGGGCCACTCCACTACTCAACACCTGGAACCCCTCGCTGATTGCCCTGCTCGCTGTTGCGAAGCTAATTAGTGCTATTCACACCTGATTTCCCTGGCAGGTTTCGGGGATGACAGGAAACTGTCTAGTCATACAAACAAGCTCTGATTGTTTAATTGTGTTGTAACGATACAAGTTAAAAGAAAGCTGGTGTGAATACATATCATGCATTGCAACCTTTTATGCAACATTTTATGTAATTTTATTGCAAGTTTCTCTTGTAGACCTTTGGCGGCTTGTACGGTGTCCTCCCATTTGTGAGAACTCCCAGTTGTGAGACACATTAATTAATGGTTCAGTGCACATAGGTGGTGCTTCCACATCCCTACAATGAAAGTGGGATCAGCCCAGTTGTTGAACCCACAGGAGGCATAGTTCATTGATGAGTTGATTAATGAAATAGATTATCAAAGATTTTATTTACACAGAAGAAATAGTTCACTGAATATTTTATTTATTCATAAGAATATGTAATTATGATAACACATTTTTATTGACTATTATGAAGTTTGAAAGTCATTTTGGTTTAAACATATTTTATTATTATTTATGAAAATGAATTTGGATTGGTGAAGTATTACTGCTTATGTTAACACTGCTCCCATGCAACATAAAATATAAAATGAAATGGAGGATGTGACGTCATCGATATTGACTATTGCATAAATATATTTTTAAGTACATATAAATAAATTATATACAGATTACATCAAATACAACTATTCTCAGTCATAATTAGAGAGTTACAGTTGCGTGTGTCTAACAAGCTATTGTAGGAATATAAATCAATCACGAGAAGGTTGTTGAGTTAACTTCAGTATTTCCCTGTGAAAATTTGAAGGTTGTGTCTTGATGATGTAATCGTGGACGGATTCAACTATTTTCTGGTTTACACAAGGAGTAAATTCTTTGTTTCCGTTCAAAAAATTATCCAGGTTATAACGGGTAGTTGATATCCACAAGAGCAACATGTACTGTCTATTAAATGTCTGTTATACTTATCGGCGTTTGGGTCGCTAGATCCGAGCCTGAGGCAGCAATGAACGATTTGACAAAAACAAGAGCCATAAATAAGATCAATATAAATCTTGTTTTCGGTTTTGTGATTAGGTTTTAAAATTCTTTGAGACTGTATGACTCTTTGGAATTTGGTAGGGCATTCCATAAATTTATTGTCGAGTAGAAACGGTTTGGCACAAGGGGCATTTCGACTGTAAATTTCAGAGTTATTTCAGAGTTATTTCTTAAACTATAGCTTGTAGTTTCGGAGACGGAGTAAATCAGAGAAAGTAAATTAATTTCTCTTTGATCACGAAGTTACCTTCACAAAGTGTTTAATTATTAAAGACATTTACCTAGAGTATGTTAATCAATTCATCTTATAAAGTTTCATTACGTTACCTCCACAAGATTCAGTTACACAGCAAATCAGTAATTAGCTAGGGTGAATCCATTCCATCAGACAGGGGAGTATGGTGTGTTTTCGTTGTTAATTACCTACTCCACTGTCTCATAACTGGGAGTCTCACAACTGGGAGTTCTCACAAATGGGAGTAGACCGCTTGTACATTTATTTTTTATCAACATATGTATGCATTCTTTGTATGTAAGAGATGGGACATACATAAACAAATTCTTTCTCTTATATTATTGTGTGAGGTTTAATTTTACAAAACATCTATGGCAATGACATACTGTAATTTACTTACATACTTTATAATCTTCTACAATATTACCGATTTTGCCGATACATTTCTAGTGTAAACTTAATATTTCAAGGAAAGTACTATTACGCTAGTCTGTGACTAACATAGAGCACATTCATAATTTTGTTTCATCTAGATTTAATGCAAAAACATACCTCACCATACGAACATACATATACAAATTGTATAATACAGATTCCTTGTATAAACATAAAACAAAGATTCACGTGATAGGGCGTCATCAAATTTCACCATTAGAACGTGCGGTATCTCAATTATTCAATATAGTGGCTGATCGTTTGTTGTCTATGACCAATCGTATCATGAGATACCTGTCACAGAGGAAGAGACATGTGATGGGGCGTGGGCGAAATTTCTGAAGACCACGTTTGGTCACTCAACAGCTGGATAGAGATTGATTTTTGGCTATGCTGTTGACCAGACGGTATGCTGGGTTTCGGCTTTATCAAATAAGCTAACTCGTAACAGTTTGTGTATTGTAAACATACATAATCGTAACGATCTATGAAATATACACATAAGACAAATAGGAGTAGATAGATCTCAGAGATCGAAAACACATTTTAGTGTTTTTGATAAGTAAACAAAGTGATTGAAATCCAGCCATTGAGTAGAGATAGTACTAGAAATGCTAGGCATTGTCTTATATGCAGGGACTAAGATTACCGTGTGTAATAGTCTCGTATACAGCACCGGAAATAGCAATCAGCTGTGCGGTGCACACGTTTCCCTTCCTGTGATTTAGTTGAAACGTACCCGAGAATATTCCGAGATGAATTCTGATGGAGTGATCTTAAAAAGTTAGTATCTGAAACTATTGTTATATAAAGAGAAATATATTCTAATGTTGTGTCATTGTTATTGCAGGTTGTGCTCTATAAATGTAAAATATTTATAATCGTAACTAAGTTTATGCGACAGCTTTTTATGGCATAGCCGGATAGTTTTTATGCATGGAACAATTTAACCCGCACCGATGAGGTTTCGCGTGATCTCGCTATTTCTACTGCGAACATTTGTCGACTTCTTGACATTGTTTGATCACGTAATTTACATGGACCGGGAATAATTGCTTTGATGTTGTTATCTGAGAGAATAAACAAATTGCACGTTGTTCCTACTTGAGGATTTTATCATGACTTCACCATGAATATTTCGCTTGGTATGATTATTGGCGCACAATCTTTTTGCGCTAAAAGCGCGAAAATTAATCCCACGCGAAAATAACTACGATTACATTATTTATTTTCATATACATTTTACGCACACAACTAGTACATAAAACGTAATGGTTTGCTGTACATGTAAATATAATCTTCTCCTTGATACCATGGATACGAATTAATTTCTAAATTAAGGTGCACGTATTATAGAATTCAAAAAGTGACACGATACCGAATTATTATCATGTATAAACTTGCAGTTTAATCCCCCCGAATATTTATGAAGATGGGTGTGCCTATATTTATACTGAATGTAAACGAGGTTCATAAGATTACAGATGTGCTTGAATGCATAAACATTAGAAAGAGGGGCGTGACTCCATAAAGCAGGTTGTCCAATGATATAATGCATCTGTTTATTTTACACTTGTCACGGGACAAACATTTCAACAAGGGCGTAACTACACATGCATTCTACCGGAGACTGTTATTTCAAGGTCGAAAGAGGTGTTCGATTATCTCATTACTGAGATCTGATTGAATGATTATACGCATGTATATAGATACCCTAACTGATATACTATCCAGCTTTTATTGACGATGGATCAATAGAGACTGTGTTCACTGATACACGTGATAATTACACCGGATTTGATAATTACAGAGATCAAATAAAAATGTTTACACAATGCTCATGTAAATTGCATAGAAAACTGACAATTCAAATCAACATGAAACTTTCAACAGCTTGAACATAAATGATTGAAATACCTTTGTATGGTTTACATGTAATAACTCACTCATTCACTTCTGGCTATGTCTAAGAATCTTTTGAATTACCAACTTACTGTATTTTGTAACAAACGTAGTAAAAGATTTCATTGTTGTAATAACACTGACATGTTATATTCGATGCAAAGGCGCGACTTATCACTTTATATTCGATTAGGTAACATTACGAACTTTAGATTATGGAAAATAACTAATTACAATTCAGTAAGCTTTAAATTAGTAAGTTAAATTATGTCTAATCTACTCGAGCTTGGATGAATAATTATTTGTGTTTATACATTATGTTTCATTATATGAAACATGACAACGTAATAATACCTGAAAAGTAAATTCAAACTATTCTATTGTGTTTGAATTCTTTGTATGTCCTTGAAATTTCGTATATTTGTTACCTATTTATTAGGCAGTTGAAGAATATAATCTTATCCCCTTTCTCGCCGACATGTGTTCATTTGCCAAACGCTGTATAAGTCTATGATAGTGATTAGCAATTGCTATCAAAACACTTTAAATACGTCTTCTAATTGACACTAAAGGTAGCATCTCTCGTAAGAAAGGCTAATATACTGAGTCAAAAAAGAAACTTCACATTCTTTCTTCAGGGCACTGTAAAAGAACAAGAGATGGTAAGATGGTTAAATTGTTATTATTTCATTGCTGAGATCTGTGTGATGTACTCGATACACTGACAGTGCCATAATCAGTTCCATTAGGCTACACCGCCGTTCCAAAACATGGGTATACAGAATGGCAAGTCACAAGAATAAAAATGCGAAATTTCTCAGTTCAATATCGTGTATGCCCGCCCCGCGCATTCACCACTGCCAAACACCGTCTCCTCATCGACTGCCTGATGCTTGTGAACACGTGGTTGGGGATTCTGCGCCATTGCTCTTGCAAGGCAGCGCCAAGTTCCTGCAAATTCTGAGGTTGGTTCCTAAGACCACAAAGCCTTCTCCCAAGTGCATCCCAAACGTGCTCTATTGGATTAAGGTCAGGGGACCTCGATGGCCAGTCGAGACGTTGATTCCAGCGTTTTGAAGGAAATTTCGTGTCAACATCGCGGTATGTGGCCGAGCATTATAATGCTGGAACTGCAGACCTGGTCCATGAGCCGCCATAAAAGGAACGAGTTCAGGGGTGAAGTAGTATATGCATCTGGTCGCGGTAAGCAGCAGCTGTGAGGTTTCCACGGATGACCAGAAGTCGGTAACGGTTGTTCCCACAGAAAGCACCCCACACCATGCAACTTCCGCCCCCGAATCTTTCGACTTCCTGTACACAACATTGGGCATACCGTTCACGACGTCGTCTCCAGACTCTATACCTGCCGTCCGCGAATCTGAGGGTAAACCTGGATTCATCGCTAAAGACGACTCGATTCCAGTCTCTCTGGGTCCATCGGAGGTGACGTTGGGCCCACAGCAGACGTTGACGTTGATGAAACGGCGTCAATATTGGCCCACGATCTAGACGTCGAGAATGGAGATTGGCAGCCCGCAACCGATTTCGAATGGTCTGTGAGGACAGTCGACCTCTAAACATCTCAGCCTTGGTTCGTGTAGCCGGCAGAAATCTGTCACGTAGGTGACGTAGGACGATTTGACAGTCTTCTGCTCGTGACGTCACACGTGGACGACCCGACCTTGGGCGATCAGAAGTGGTGCCAGTTTGTTGTAGACGACCTCGCAAGTCATACACAGTACGACGGCTGCATCCCATTGCTCTTGCGACGTCAATAACTGATCTTCCCGCTTGCAACATGCCAACTGCACGTTCACGTTGCACATTTGACAATCGTGGCATTTCAAGTACCGTTAGAAAACTGTGGTTTAAAAGTGTTTTTTCAATTCTTGAGGCCAATGCAAACACGTGCATATGAAGAAAACTGCGATGCGAAGATCACGTGATCGACTGCACGTGCAAAACCTGATTTGGCACTAACGTCATTTGCACGACGAATGGATGGGTTTGAGTGGGTTTTGCTAACGTTTTGCTAGAGTCGAAAGATAGGGATCCCATTTCGGATACATAGATGTATCATCAGAGAAAAATTATTCATTATTTTTCAAATTACATTTTGTGAAGTTTCTTTTTTGACTCAGTATATTTGCTCAGTACTACTGAATTGGTTGAAATAATAGGTACAGTACGCGTGCGATTTTTAAAAGTACGACACACATGTGCGTCTCTCGCTGAATAAGAGGTGCTTTCTGTTAACGAATATATGTGGCTCTCGCTGTGAGAAACTGCCAATTACCTACCCCATAAACACGTCTCTCGCTGTGAGTAGCTGATTAATTTGCCCCATATATGCGGCTCCCGGCCTTAATGAGTTAACAGTGTCTATGTCTCAAACCGCCTAGGTAGGTGCACTTAACGGATAGGAAATTTAATATTCTAAATTTCTATGTAATTTTATAGCCATACGCAGATCCAGGACCACGTAAGCGCAATTCTCGCACAACGTTTCTCTTTTCAAGTCTTATGATCTTTCATCGCGACGGAATCCAGTTTGACCAATCCGGATGTGACGTCAAATAAACGAGCAGAGCGTTTTAAATGGCAGCCTATACCGGCTCCTAGCTTTGACGAACGTTAGTAGTGGTAGTGATAGTAGTAATAGCAGCAGTGGTAGTGACTACCACTACTGCTGCTACCACCACTACTGCTACTGCTACTATCACCACCACTACTGTTGCTACTACAATCACCACCACCACTACTGCTGCTACTATCACTACCACTACTGCTGCTACTACTATCACCAACACTACTACTACTATCACTACCACTACTGCTGCTACTACTATCAACACCACTACTGCTATCACAACCACTACTGCTGCTGTTACTACTATCACTACCACTACTGCTGCTGCTACTATCACCACCACTACTACTGCTGCTACTACTATCACTACCACTACTGCTGCTACTACTATCACCACCACTACTACTGCTGTTACTACTATCACTACCACTACTGCTGCTACTACTATCACTACCACTGCTACTACTATCACCACCACTACTGCTACTACTACTATCACCACCACTACTGCTGCTACTACTATCACCACCACTACTGCTGCTACTACTATCACCACCACTACTGCCTACTACTACTATCACCACCACTACTGCTGCTACTACTATCACCACCACTACTGCTGCTACTACTATCACCACCACTGCTACTGCTACTACTACCATCACTACCACTACTGCTACTACTACTATCACTACCACTACTGCTACTACTATTATCACCACCACTACCGTTGCTACTACTCACTACCGCTACCGTTACTGCTACTATTGCCGCTGCTAGTACTACTACCGCTGCTACTACTACTACTGCTACTGTTACTGCTACTATTGTCGCTGCTAATACTACTACCGCTGTTGCTACTACTACTACTAATGTTACTGCTACTATTGCCGCTGCTAGTACTACTACCGCTGTTGCTACTACTACTGTTACTGCTACTATTGCCGCTGCTAGTACTACTACCGCTGTTGCTACTGCTACTGTTACTGCTACTATTGCCGCTGCTAGTACTACTACCGCTGTTGCTACTATTGCCGCTGCTAGTACTACTACCGCTGTTGCTACTATTGCCGCTGCTAGTACTACTACCGATGTTGCTACTATTGCCGCTGCTAGTACTACTACCGCTGTTGCTACTACTAATGTTACTGCTACTATTGTCGCTGCTAGTACTACTACCGCTGTTGCTACTTATTGCCGCTGCTAGTACTACTACCGCTGTTGCTACTACTAATGTTACAGCTACCATTGCCGCTGCTAGTACTACTACCGCTGTTGCTACTACTAATGTTACTGCTACTATTGCCGCTGCTAGTACTACTACCGCTGTTGCTACTACTAATGTTACTGCTACTATTGCCGCTGCTAGTACTACTACCGCTGTTGCTACTGCTACTGTTACTGCTACTATTGCCGCTGCTAGTACTACTACCGCTGTTGCTACTATTGCCGCTGCTAGTACTACTACCGCTGTTGCTACTACTAATTTTACTGCTACTATTGCCGCTGCTAGTACTACTACCGCTGTTGCTACTACTAATGTTACTGCTACTATTGCCGCTGCTAGTACTACTACCGCTGTTGCTACTACTAATGTTACTGCTACTATTGCCGCTGCTAGTACTACTACCGCTGTTACTACTATTGCCGCTGCTAGTACTACTACCGCTGTTGCTACTACTACTGTTACTGCTACTATTGCCGCTGCTAGTACTACTACCGCTGTTGCTACTATTGCCGCTGCTAGTACTACTACCGCTGTTGCTACTACTAATGTTACTGCTACTATTGCCGCTGCTAGTACTACTACCGCTGTTGCTACTATTGTCGCTGCTAGTACTACTACCGCTGTTGCTACTACTAATGCTATTCTATAGTGGTTTATTCAGTAAGAGACGTAGGCCAGGGGCCCATGACACAGCAGCCACAATACCTATTGCCTACATTAACAGATTTTTTCTTAATTGCATAGAATTCTCAACATACATAGCCAACTTTCTTATAAGATCACTGTTCTCACTTGACATTAAAAGATTAAATTTAGCTAATGTTGGAAATACGTAGTATTTCCTAGGAATAAACTGTTCACGTAGATCGACATAAGCCTGGCATACTAACAAGAAGTGCTACTCATCTTCGACATAGTTCATTTTGCAAACATCACAAAATCGTTTATTTCTTGGAACATTTGAATATCAACCCATCTCTATTTTCAGTTTGTGAGAACTACATCTAAACTTAGCTAAAGCGACACGACATTTCCGAATAGTTATATGCTTAATATAATGCTCAGGATATAAGTTTAACTTGTACTTAGAATAATTATATGTTTTAGAACCTTGTGACAAACTTGCTGATAAATACATTTAGCTCTATCCATAAATACATTTAGCTCTATCCATAAATACATTTAGCTCTATCCATAAATACATTTAGCTCTATCCATAAATTCCGATAAAACGACTGAATGTTATCAAGACACTGGTTATCCCAAACAGCCAAATCCCAGTTTAAATAACACAGTCTCAGTTTTGAAGCCCAATTACATTCACCATGTCTCATATCTAACATTAACATGTTATAACATTTCTTGGGCAAGCGTGAGTTAGGCATGGATAGCAGTTTATACCAATATTTCATACAACGCTTACAGGCAAAGAATAAATACCGGGTATCTCCCACACTCGCCATGAACAACATGGTTTGAAGTTGACGTTTTCAAGCCAAGAAAATATTTACATGCTTGAACATGAACTCCTTCAACAACACTGCTAATCTTACATTCAAAATCAAAGTCTAGTCCCCATATTTCTGAACCACATAATAAAATTGACATCACTTTACTATCAAAAACCTTAAAGAAAACATCATATGGTAATGGTCTAAGCTTCGACAGACTTTTTAAAACACCAAATAATGCTTTTCTAGATTGCAACGATGAACTAATAAACTGCTTATTCTAAGTTAGATTCCTAGAAAATACCACACCTAAATATCTATAAGATGAGACACATTCAATAAGATTGCCATCAAAATACCCTTCATTTCTCGCCCCTCGAAAGAACTCTGCCGTTTTTAAAGACAACCACTTTAAATCTAAATTTACAGTTAAATTATATTGGTGACAATACTGTTGTAACACGTTAATTCGATTTTGTAACCCTCCAATCGTGTCATATATAAGCACGACGTCATCCGCAAACAGTAATAAGAATAGATGAGTCAAGTCTGGATGTAACTGGATGCCAGGATAACATGAACTTTCTATTTCATCAGCAAGATCATTAATGAACAACAAAAATAGCAGGGGGCTTAAAACACATCCCTGACGCACTCCAACATTACACTCAAACATAATCTGAAACTAGATTATCAAATTTAACACTCGATTTTACGCTCTCGTAGATTGATAACTCCTTTGTGTTGCAAAACTGACCATAGCTTGGAACGATTAACAAAGTCGAAAGCCTTAGCAAAATCCACAAATAAGGCATAGACTTTACCTTTCTTTCCCCCCGAGAGTCCACTGCAAAATGAAGATATTATCCATAGCCGAATAACCGTGCCGAAATCCGGCCTGTGATTCCGAATTTTTTTCATACACATCGCACCAAAACTTTAATCTAGCATTCAAGACTGAAATATAAATTTTACTAAAAATACTCAAGATAGTCATACCTCGATAATTAGATGTAGTGTTAAGATCTCCCTGTTTATGCAATGGGACTATCAATCCTATCGACCATGACTTTGGGAAAACGCCACTATCAAAAAGACCATTGAATAAAACGTTAAGAAGAGGTAACAAGACATCAATTGAATGCTTAAAAAAATTGGCAATAAAATTATCGTATCCTGGGATTTTGATGTTTTGAGATTATTCAAAGCAGCTCTTCACTTCCTCCTGCGTAATTATTGAATCCAGAATGTCAGCAGTAAATGTATCAATGTCAATTATGACATTGTCTGCTTCAATATTGCTATCATCCATTTCAACCGAACCCATATATATGTTTCTAAAATAAGAGTACCATTCCTGCAATGCAATACATGGTCTAGCAGAGACGGAAGCACCAGAAAAATGTTGAAGTGTTGACCAAAAGGACTTACTATTATTAAGAGATTATTCATCAATTTACTTCTTAATCTATTCAAATATAAACACTTCTTGTCTCGAACGACAGCTGTAAATACATTTCTTGCCTTTAAATACTATCTCAAACTATTATCACAGTTATTCATTCTAAACACTCTAAGTAACCTATCTCTCTGACATGGGAGATAGTTACACCCCTGATCATACCATGACTGTTGGGATGTATGTGCATAACTACCACACTGGCGCTACATACAACTCGCAACCCTACACACTGCATCTGTAAACATTTCTAGGGAATGAAATGAACAAGTTAGTGGTAAATGATCAGAGTCTGCCCTTGATATAATTTTGAAATCACTACAAAGTGTAAACAGCATGGGTGAACATATCACATAGTCAATAACAATTTTACTCAGATGAGTTATGAATGTGTAATCTCCCGAGCGTGCATCTGATTCACAGCGACCGTTCATAATATACAAGTTTAAAACGGAGCACCACTCAAGTAGAACTTTCCCGGAGTGATTAACGACTTTACCACAGGAGTGTCTCGCAGTGTCTCTCAGTGTCCAGCATGTCAAATAACACATGAATACCATCAAATCCTATCATATCAGCAATGCTATCTTCAACGCTGTTACAGGGTCCTCACCAGTTCTAGCATTTAGTTCACCTCCAATCATAATATACATGTCACCAAAATCACGCAAAAAGGTTAATAATTGTTCAAACGTCATCGTAAGTCCACACTTGTATTGCTTTTGGTCATACCAATTTGAACCAGAAGGATGCACGTACACAGATGCTATTACAACATCTTTATCCAGCTTAAAAAGCTTCTTGTCAAACACTGTAAAAATAACATTATCATAAATGGCCATTCTTTTCACAAATATTTCGAATAAACGTTTCTTAATGAAAACAACAAGACCACCAGAGAGTCTTCCTTTTACGGAAGTTTTTACAGCATTTATAGTAATGCAATTATAGTCCTGGAAACAATGGGCAAAATCAAAGTCACTAACCCATGTTTCTGACAGAGTCACAAAATCGAAGTGCTGGATGAATTGTATAAAGTTAAAGTCATTATATTTATTTAGAAAACTGGCAATGTTCCAAAATAAATAGCTTACCGTGCATTGTTCACATTGGGTGAGATTCTCTATTTATTCGGGCTCGGCCACGCCTCTATTTTCCATTGTCCGTTCCTTGGGCATCTGACGCTGTTTCAGAGGACGGTTCCTGTCCCCAGCCCACACGTTTATCACGGTCAACAACAAGAAGCCGTCCATTCTAATAATATCCTCTTCTATTATTCTGTTTCAGGTCTGATAATAGCTTTTTTTGTTTCCTGGTTAGATCGCTTGAGATGCCATACCCATTTGACTTCAGTAGATCACGACACTGGAGAGATCTGATTTTACTGCTGGTGGTGTGGAATCGCACTATGATCGGTCGGGTCCTTCTTCCGGTATGCTTAGGAGAACCCAGCCTGTGTGCTGCTAGTATTTCATCCATCGAGAACTGTTCTTCTGATTGTTGATTCAGAATACCTAGTACATGTGTTTTACAGCCAATTTCACTCCCGCGATCACTAGTGTACTCACTGACTCCATATAGAAGAGCATTGTTCTTGCGGCTGTACTGTTCCAATTGCTCAATACTGTTATGAAAATGTTCAACATCTCTGGTTAATCCCTCTAACCCAGACCGCCCTTCTCCAAAGTCTCCGTTGTCAAGCCGGTCTGTACCTGCACCCAGATCCAGACGAAGTATGTGTTGTTGATTCCTAATGTCATCGATATCTGACTTAAGTTCTTTGACAGCTTCAGTCAATTTCCGTGTATCAGACTTAACGTCTCTAATGTCACGAGACAAGTCGTTTTTAACTGATCGAAGTTCTCTTAATATATCATCCTTTATGTTTCACTGACTGACTGAGTTTGGTTTTACGCCGCGTTTAGCAATATTCCAGCAACATCACGGCGGGGGACACCAGAAATGGGCTTCACACATTGTATCCATGTGGGGATTCGAACCCGGGTCTTCTGCGTGACGAGCCAACGCTTTAACCATTAGGCTACCCCACCGCCCCGTTTCTTTTTAGAACACAATGAAAGCACAAGTGACATTTTTGTGTGTGGATGTATACTTTGTTTCCTCCTTTATAACATATTACAAACAGTTGTGTAATATATTTCCTTTATAACATACCACAAACAGTGTAATATATTCACAAACAGTTGTTTATAACATATTACAAACAGTTGTGTAATATTTTTCCTTCATAACATATTACAAACAGTTGTGTAATATATTTCTTTTATAACATATCACAAACAGTTGTGTATATATCTCCTTATAACATATCACAAACAGTTGTGTAATATATTTCTTTATAACATATCACAAACAGTTGTGTATTATATTTCCTTTATAACATATTACAAACAGTTGTGTAATATATCTCCTTTATAACATATCACAAACAGTTGTGTAATATATTTCCTTTATAACATATTACAAACAGTTGTGTAATATATCTCCTTTATAACATATCACAAACAGTTGTGTAATATATTTCCTTTATAACATATTACAAACAGTTGTGTAATATATTTCCTTTATAACATATTACAAACAGTTGTGTATATATATTTCCTTTATAACATATTACAAACAAACAGTTGTGTAATATATTTCTTTTATAACATATCACAAACAGTTGTGTAATATATTTCCTTTAAACTGAAACAAATGGGCATCAAGGAAAAGGTTTTCTCCTGAAACCATGTTGAATAATATGTATATTTTTTTATAACAATATGATACAATTAGGAAGCAATTGCTTAAGTTAGTTTAAATGTCAGTGTGGGGAAGACATTTGTCCCCTTGTGTCGCCATCCCTTGTTGATCACCTTTAGTTAGAATGGATAGACATTAAATATGTAAATGAGAGCCATGTGAATGTTGCAGTTTTGGGGGAGTTATTATTGAATGCTGATGACACTGTTACATGTGGTGAAATTCCTGATGACTGAAAAATCATTTCACGAATTCTGTAACATACTGAAATTGAGTGCAAATATAATGAAAACTAAAGTTCTTGTTTTGGAGGAAACCCTGTAAGTTAAAAAAGCAATAACATTCTACTATGGTAATAAAGATGTGGTGGAATAACATTCATGGTCAACAAGTGTAACAGCATGTAAGTACATGAGAATATTAATGTATGATGTTTATGTATATGTAACTGTTCATACAAACAAGTAAAACATCACAAATAATGCTTTGAGTAAATCTAGAATCACTGATCTCTGTTTTTGTTCAACCTCTGTGTAACCTCTGAAGAACAGGGAAGCTGGCCCTTCCCTCTCACATTATATATGTAATTGGATAAAGCCTGTGAAGCACAGCCACCCAGATCATTGTTGTACTTGTACCACTCTTACTGGTCAGAAACAGGTGATGTGGGCGGACACTCATGAATATAGGCACCCACAATGGTTCAGCAACATTTTAAGTTTACATATATACATATATACATATACACAAGCCAGTTTTAAGTACAAATTAAAAATAAGGAATTTCTATATACATAGAAGGTGTGAGCTGTCAGTGAAGCACCACTGTGGGATATTAATCTTGAGGACATTATGTAATAATGGAGTAAATAATTCATACAAATATTCATTGTTACCACTGTAAGCGATATATTAGGGAAATATAAATATAGAATATTAGTTTTCATCATAATCAGTAATAGCATAGAGAAAGACTATAGCTTAAAGTAATAAAAACTCAACTCATCTCACAGACATACTATTCCAAAAGGTATACATTACCACTACATAGATAGATACAAGATGTTTCTCAGCCCAGAGGGTTGTACCAACTGTCTGTCATGGCCACCCCATGTTATTCTGTTCTTGGTAATAGAATTGTAATTAGCTTCTTGGAACTTGAACTCTTTGCTGAGCTCATTCCCCACAACCAGGCCAGTCAGTTGGAAAAGGGGTTTCACCAGAACCCTCACTGGCCAGCAGAGAATATACTATTTTGGGGACCTCAGAGCCCAGGAACTAACTACAACCAGCTACAAGAACATATGGAATAACAAGCAGCTGCATCCATCTCTAATCTCTGATCTCAGCACTGGATAAGGACCACCAACCATAAACATGGGAACCATAATAATGTCCTGAACAAATAACAAGACACTTCACCCTCAAGCAGACCCCTTTCAGGAAATACAGAAGTTGTTTTTGATAAAGTTTTTTTTTACAGCCTATACCGGCTATCACTCACCTGTTTATATCTGCTACCATTGACCTATAAGAAATACCAGTGTGAATTGAGTGAGATATTTGTTTATACATGTATACTGAGAGAAAGAAATAAAGGAACCCAGGAAAGTTCAGGCATTCCTTTAATATTTTCCAGTTTTCATCACCAACTTTAAAAATTGCTGTAGGAGGAAATCTGAGAATAAATAGAGGAACACCACCATGAAGTGGTGTTCCCTTATTTGTTTCCCTCAGTATATAATGGGACAACAGATAGAGTTATTCAGCTGCATGTGATCAGCAAGATACTTTGTTCAGCAAATATCATGTAGTGTGTTAAGTGATAACATTCAAGTGCTAGAGAGACTTATACAATACTGGTCTGAAGAAACATGAGTGAACTAAACAACAGGTACACTGTACCACACTTGTTGTGTCACTGCACTAACACTGGAATCCTCAACATCTATATAGCTTGGTCTGTAGCCAAGGAGGATGTTTGTCCTCCTGTTGGTCATTATATAAACCAGGGTATTTAACTCAAAGCTGGCCCGGGGTGGTAGGGTAGCCCAGTGGTTAAACCGTCCGCTCGTCACGCCGAAGACCCGGGTTTCGATTCCCCACATGGGTACATTGTGTGAAGCCCATTTCTGCTGTCCCCCACAGTCATATTGCTGGAATATTCCTAAAAGCGGTTGTGATTTGCTCTGGAATCCCCTGGTTCTATAAACAGATTCTGAAATATACATGCTGTAGCATACCAGCTGTAGCATACCTGCTGTAGCATACCAGTTTTAGCTTATCAGATGTGGCATACTAGATGTACCATATGGCTTGTCACTATACTGGATACTGATTTGAACAAAGTGTTGAGAATGATTAAACTGAAGAAAGACTGTACATTACTGAACCCAATAGTGTCTTGGCTGCCTGTGTAACTTATTCATTGGCATTGAATAAGAACCCAGTGTGCATGTGTCAGTATCTCAGCTTAATTTATGCTGCTACTTGATTAAATGAGTGAGTGAGTGAGTGAGTGAGTGAGTGAGTGAGTGAGTGAGTGAGTGAGTGAGTGAGTGAGTGAGTGAGTGAGTGAGTGAGTGAGTGAGTGAGTGAGTGAGTGAGTGAGTGAGTGAGTGAGTGAGTGAGTGAGTGTAGTTTTTTGCCGCACCCAGCAATATTCCAGCTATGTGGCAGCGGTCTGTAAATAATAGAGTCTGGACCAGACAATCCAGTGATCAACAGCATGAGAATCAATCTGCACTTGATTAAATGAAATGAAACAGGTAAAATCATATTTTTTATTCATGTAAGCTTAAAATATCACTTGTCAAATAGATACATTTACCCCCTCAGTGTATTAACCATTGCCATGTTTCTGTCAGTGTACACACATTAGCCACTCAGGTTAGTTATTCCGCTAAAGCCTGGGAGTTGTAAGGGTCAGTGCTGGGAGACACAGAGACAACTTGCCTGGCTGTATTAGTGTCTGTTCATACTCAAAAGGAAAAATAAACACACAACTTCAATTATATGCTTCTTGTTTATTGTAAACATCTGCCTCTGTTGTCCTGTGTGAAGAAGCACATATCAGTGTTGAGACAGTGCAAAATGGCTCCTGTATAGTCTGGCCTATGCTTTGAATGAAAGTCAGCTGCAATCTTCACAGGCTTAGCAATTTGACATGTCATACCACACCTACATACAACACCCAACTGCTCTGACAGTCTCAATATGAAGTGTGGAATAACTCAGTTGAAGCCCAGGAGGGCTTACCAACAATAAACAATGTTTCAACAATGTTTAACAAGGGAGGGTGTAAGGGTGAGAAAGGATGAACTGTGTAACACTGTAGAACACTGTGACAATGAGAATTTCACACTGTATCAGGATTGTATCACAATGTTACATACTACTGTTAGGGTTCCATTGAGTATAATGAACAACAATTATATTCTCATTAGGAATTATTAATTAGTACTTCATCCACTCATTCCCCTCTCAGTCGTCAGTGCCAAGTACACAATACCCCCACTCCCACAGGTGAGCTGTCACTTGTAAATAAGTGCACATTACATTGAGGTATCACAAGATCAAGGCGACTCGAAACGAGAACACATTACAGGATTTGGTGTAACGACGGTTAAAAGCAATCACAAAATTATTTATGCATTTATTGAGTGCAAGGTTTTGTTCGGAGCCACTGAAGGCATCTTTATTAATAAAAGTTTGTGACAAGCCGACAACAACATGCTTGATTCGGTTGGGCAGAGCCATGAACGGAAACCGAAGCTCTCTTATAATTATTTTGCTTAATTAAAATTGTCATTAGAAACATATGGGTCTTTTTATGTTGCCATAAAGGTGATTTACTTTTGCACACATAATGTCTTCTATAACCTTAATATTACTTACCTGAACAAAGCAAAGCGATTAGGAATACTCCTGTGGGATCATGAGCAATTAGCGAAATCCGATGCCGGGTGGAAGGGAGCAACTCCGGCCATAAAGTTATGACACTTGTAAAGGATTTTTTTTTAAGCAATCGGACATTGTCAGTGCTTTAATAGTCCTTGAATATCATAAATATATATAATATACGAAGAATAATAGGAATCCAGACTAGTATAGATGGCATGTGAAGTAGGAACCTCTTTTGGAATGTCACGTGAAATGAATTCTCCCGTTCCTGTTTTCTCTAAAATACTATTTTTCACTTATGATAAAAATATGGATGTATCCCTGGGCCGTCGGTGATATAAAGTAGTTCCTAAAAAATTAAAATAGTCCTTCGCTATTTTGATATCGTCAGTATTGTACGGAACAGTATCCTGAAGCTCACCGCGGCTGTTTTTTCTCCAAACTGTCGTTGTTCGATTCGCGGTTCTGTGCAAAACTTTGCACTATTTTCGCTTTTGTGGGGACCGTATCAGTAATTTTCTTGAAAGTAACTGCCTTCAAAGAAATATGTCAGCTTGTATCCAAAATGCCATTTCGAGTGAAATTTTGGTCTGTGTACAATATAAATATCTAAGCGCTTTATGTCATTGAAACAGTAGTGTTTAATATGAAGAACTCTATAGCTAGCTCGGTTGGGGAAGTTGCGGGCGATTCCTGCCTGTCGTGTTAGTTACGTATGTCTGTGCCATGAGATTGGTCTGACTTCGCTAGGTGTGCAATAGTTCTACTCCCCAGCCCTTCCAATTTCCGAATAATAGTTTAATACATTCACTTCGCATTCAATGATATCAAAGATAAAATATATGAAACTAACCAACAGTTTCACACATCACAGGGTGGTTGGTTTACTGTTATGCTACGGTAAACTACTGGTGGCGAATGTACAGAGACAGGGGTGGCATGTTCACTGTAGATACCCCATTATGTCATGAAGAACACACTCATTTCAACCTATGTATGCTTTAGTTAAAGTGTTATAACCACTAGGTGTAGAGAAATTCTGAACGTTATGAGATCATGGTTGGGGGGTTTGATAAAACGGTTTATTGGAAAACAAACAGGGAATTACATATTTTTACTCCATGTCGAAAATGGGCAGTGGGCTTGTGGCCTAAATACTGAATATGAATGTGTGACTGTCTAAACAATGCTGTTCCTGTATGTAAGGTGCAGCGTTATAAGCAGGTGACAGGAAGCTGCTCCCTTTTATCTGAAGTCGTCATTGGCGTTACATATTCTGTCCCCAGGAATTGACGGAAGGGCACCATCAGGAGTGGAGCCAGCTGCTGCTTACTTTGACTCAACACGGGAAAACTCACCTGGTCAGGACACTGGAAGGATTGACAGATTGAAAGCTCTTTCTTGATTCAGAGGGTGGTGGTGCATGGCAGTTCTTAGTTGGTGGAGTGATTTGTCAGGTTAATTCCGATGACGAACGAGACTCTAGCCGGCTAACTAGTTCGCCGACAGCTCGTTGTCGCTCGGCGGCATTTCGGTGGTAAACCTCTTAGAGGGAAAGGTGGCGTATAGCGACTTAGGCAAAAAACGCAAACCCTAACCCTAGCCTTTTTTGCGCTTCCCACATCCGCCCAGCACCCCCGCACATGCCCAAAGTCAAACCGCATCCCTCCCGAAACTCCTTCCCCCCGCCGTCATACTAAGCACCGTGGACTTAGGCAAAAAACGCTAACCCTCGGCGCCCGCCGCTGGACTCAAAATAGGCCCAAAACGGGCCCAAACAAGTGCCAAACACGCGGTTTTTTGCGCTCACCACCCCCGCACACAGCCTCCCAACACGCCCCAACGAAAACCGCACCCAAATCGACCAAAGGGGTCGAAATAAACCTAACCCTAGCTCGTACCCGTAACCCTAGCTCTAACCCTAAGGACTCAAAATAGGCCCCAAAACGGGCCCAAATAAGTGCCAAACAAGCGTTTTTGCGCTTCCCACATCCGCCCAGCACCCCGCACATGCCCAAAGTCAAACCGCATCCCTCCCGAAACTCCTTCCCCGCCGTCATACTAAGCACCGTGGACTTAGGCAAAAACGCTAACCCTCGGCGCCCGCCGCTGGACTCAAAATAGGCCCAAAACGGGCCCAAACAAGTGCCAAACACGCGGTTTTGCGCTCACCACCCCGCACACAGCCTCCCAACACGCCCCAACGAAAACCGCACCCAAATCGACCAAAGGGGTCGAAATAAACCTAACCCTAGCTCGTACCCGTAACCCTAGCTCTAACCCTAAGGACTCAAAATAGGCCCCAAACGGGCCCAAATAAGTGCCAAACAAGCGTTTTTGCGCTTCCCACATCCGCCCAGCACCCCGCACATGCCCAAAGTCAAACCGCATCCCTCCGAAACTCCTTCCCCGCCGTCATACTAAGCACCGTGGACTTAGGCAAAAACGCTAACCCTCGGCGCCCGCCGCTGGACTCAAAATAGGCCCAAAACGGGCCCAAACAAGTGCCAAACACGCGGTTTTGCGCTCACCACCCCGCACACAGCCTCCCAACACGCCCCAACGAAAACCGCACCCAAATCGACCAAAGGGGTCGAAATAAACCTAACCCTAGCTCGTACCCGTAACCCTAGCTCTAACCCTAAGGACTCAAAATAGGCCCCAAACGGGCCCAAATAAGTGCCAAACAAGCGTTTTTGCGCTTCCCACATCCGCCAGCACCCCGCACATGCCCAAAGTCAAACCGCATCCTCCCGAAACTCCTTTCCCCGCCGTCATACTAAGCACCGTGGACTTAGGCAAAAAACGCTAACCCTCGGCGCCCGCCGCTGGACTCAAAATAGGCCCAAAACGGGCCCAAACAAGTGCCAAACACGCGGTTTTGCGCTCACCACCCCCGCACACAGCCTCCCAACACGCCCCAACGAAAACCGCACCCAAATCGACCAAAGGGGTCGAAATAAACCTAACCCTAGCTCGTACCCGTAACCCTAGCTCTAACCCTAAGGACTCAAAATAGGCCCAAAACGGGCCCAAATAAGTGCCAAACAAGCGTTTTTTTGCGCTTCCCACATCCGCCCAGCACCCCCGCACATGCCCAAAGTCAAACCGCATCCCTCCCGAAACTCCTTCCCCCCGCCGTCATACTAAGCACCGTGGACTTAGGCAAAAAACGCTAACCCTCGGCGCCCGCCGCTGGACTCAAAATAGGCCCAAAACGGGCCCAAACAAGTGCCAAACACGCGGTTTTTTGCGCTCACCACCCCGCACACAGCCTCCCAACACGCCCCAACGAAAACCGCACCCAAATCGACCAAAGGGGTCGAAATAAACCTAACCCTAGCTCGTACCCGTAACCCTAGCTCTAACCCTAAGGACTCAAAATAGGCCCAAAACGGGCCCAAATAAGTGCCAAACAAGCGTTTTTTGCGCTTCCCACATCCGCCCAGCACCCCGCACATGCCCAAAGTCAAACCGCATCCCTCCCGAAACTCCTTCCCCCCGCCGTCATACTAAGCACCGTGGACTTAGGCAAAAACGCTAACCCTCGGCGCCCGCCGCTGGACTCAAAATAGGCCCAAAACGGGCCCAAACAAGTGCCAAACACGCGGTTTTGCGCTCACCACCCCGCACACAGCCTCCCAACACGCCCCAACGAAACCGCACCCAAATCGACCAAAGGGGTCGAAATAAACCTAACCTAGCTCGTACCCGTAACCCTAGCTCTAACCCTAAGGACTCAAAATAGGCCCAAAACGGGCCCAAATAAGTGCCAAACATGCGGTTTTTTGCGCTTCCCACATCCGCCCAGCACCCCCGCACATGCCCAAAGTCAAACCGCATCCCTCCCGAAACTCCTTCCCCCCGCCGTCATACTAAGCACCGTGGACTTAGGCAAAAAACGCTAACCCTCGGCGCCCGCCGCTGGACTCAAAATAGGCCCAAAACGGGCCCAAACAAGTGCCAAACACGCGGTTTTTTGCGCTCACCACCCCCGCACACAGCCTCCCAACACGCCCCAACGAAAACCGCACCCAAATCGACCAAAGGGGTCGAAATAAACCTAACCCTAGCTCGTACCCGTAACCCTAGCTCTAACCCTAAGGACTCAAAATAGGCCCAAAACGGGCCCAAATAAGTGCCAAACAAGCGTTTTTTTGCGCTTCCCACATCCGCCCAGCACCCCCGCACATGCCCAAAGTCAAACCGCATCCCTCCCGAAACTCCTTCCCCCCGCCGTCATACTAAGCACCGTGGACTTAGGCAAAAAACGCTAACCCTCGGCGCCCGCCGCTGGACTCAAAATAGGCCCAAAACGGGCCCAAACAAGTGCCAAACACGCGGTTTTTTGCGCTCACCACCCCCGCACACAGCCTCCCAACACGCCCCAACGAAAACCGCACCCAAATCGACCAAAGGGGTCGAAATAAACCTAACCCTAGCTCGTACCCGTAACCCTAGCTCTAACCCTAAGGACTCAAAATAGGCCCAAAACGGGCCCAAATAAGTGCCAAACATGCGGTTTTTTGCGCTTCCCACATCCGCCCAGCACCCCCGCACATGCCCAAAGTCAAACCGCATCCCTCCCGAAACTCCTTCCCCCCGCCGTCATACTAAGCACCGTGGACTTAGGCGAAAAACGCTAACCCTCGGCGCCCGCCGCTGGACTCAAAATAGGCCCAAAACGGGCCCAAACAAGTGCCAAACACGCGGTTTTGCGCTCACCACCCCGCACACAGCCTCCCAACACGCCCCAACGAAAACGCACCCAAATCGACCAAAGGGGTCGAAATAAACCTAACCCTAGCTCGTACCCGTAACCCCTGGCTCTAACCCTAAGGACTCAAAATAGGCCCCAAAACGGGCCCAAATAAGTGCCAAACAAGCGTTTTTGCGCTTCCCACATCCGCCAGCACCCCGCACATGCCCAAAGTCAAACCGCATCCCTCCCGAAACTCCTTCCCCCGCCGTCATACTAAGCACCGTGGACTTAGGCAAAAAAACGCTAACCCTCGGCGCCCGCCGCTGGACTCAAAATAGGCCCAAAACGGGCCCAAACAAGTGCCAAACACGCGGTTTTGCGCTCACCACCCCGCACACAGCCTCCCAACACGCCCCAACGAAAACCGCACCCAAATCGACCAAAGGGGTCGAAATAAACCTAACCCTAGCTCGTACCCGTAACCCTAGCTCTAACCCTAAGGACTCAAAATAGGCCCAAAACGGGCCCAAATAAGTGCCAAACAAGCGTTTTTGCGCTTCCCACATCCGCCAGCACCCCCCCGCACATGCCCAAAGTCAAACCGCATCCCTCCCGAAACTCCTTCCCCGCCGTCATACTAAGCACCGTGGACTTAGGCAAAACGCTAACCCTCGGCGCCCGCCGCTGGACTCAAAATAGGCCCAAAACGGGCCCAAACAAGTGCCAAACACGCGGTTTTGCGCTCACCACCCCGCACACAGCCTCCCAACACGCCCCAACGAAAACCGCACCCAAATCGACCAAAGGGGTCGAAATAAACCTAACCTAGCTCGTACCCGTAACCCTGGCTCTAACCCTAAGGACTCAAAATAGGCCCCAAACGGGCCCAAATAAGTGCCAAACAAGCGTTTTTTTGCGCTTCCCACATCCGCCCAGCACCCCCGCACATGCCCAAAGTCAAACCGCATCCCTCCCGAAACTCCTTCCCCCGCCGTCATACTAAGCACCGTGGACTTAGGCAAAAACGCTAACCCTCGGCGCCCGCCGCTGGACTCAAAATAGGCCCAAAACGGGCCCAAACAAGTGCCAAACACGCGGTTTTTTGCGCTCACCACCCCCGCACACAGCCTCCCAACACGCCCCAACGAAAACCGCACCCAAATCGACCAAAGGGGTCGAAATAAACCTAACCTAGCTCGTACCCGTAACCCTAGCTCTAACCCTAAGGACTCAAAATAGGCCCAAAACGGGCCCAAAATAAGTGCCAAACAAGCGTTTTTTGCGCTTCCCACATCCGCCAGCACCCCGCACATGCCCAAAGTCAAACCGCATCCCTCCGAAACTCCTTCCCCCGCCGTCATACTAAGCACCGTGGACTTAGGCAAAAACGCTAACCCTCGGCGCCCGCCGCTGGACTCAAAATAGGCCCAAAACGGGCCCAAACAAAGTGCCAAACACGCGGTTTTGCGCTCACCACCCCGCACACAGCCTCCCAACACGCCCCAACGAAACCGCACCCAAATCGACCAAAGGGGTCGAAATAAACCTAACCCTAAGCTCGTACCCGTAACCCTGGCTCTAACCCTAAGGACTCAAAATAGGCCCAAAACGGGCCCAAATAAGTGCCAAACAAGCGTTTTTGCGCTTCCCACATCCGCCCAGCACCCCGCACATGCCCAAAGTCAAACCGCATCCCTCGAAACTCCTTCCCCCCGCCGTCATACTAAGCACCGTGGACTTAGGCAAAAACGCTAACCCTCGGCGCCCGCCGCTGGACTCAAAATAGGCCCAAAACGGGCCCAAACAAGTGCCAAACACGCGGTTTTGCGCTCACCACCCCGCACACAGCCTCCCAACACGCCCCAACGAAAACCGCACCCAAATCGACCAAAGGGGTCGAAATAAACCTAACCTAGCTCGTACCCGTAACCCCTAGCTCTAACCCTAAGGACTCAAAATGGGCCCCAAACGGGCCCAAATAAGTGCCAAACAAGCGTTTTTGCGCTTCCCACATCCGCCAGCACCCCGCACATGCCCAAAGTCAAACCGCATCCCTCCCGAAACTCCTTCCCCGCCGTCATACTAAGCACCGTGGACTTAGGCAAAAACGCTAACCCTCGGCGCCCGCCGCTGGACTCAAAATAGGCCCAAAACGGGCCCAAACAAGTGCCAAACACGCGGTTTTGCGCTCACCACCCCGCACACAGCCTCCCAACACGCCCCAACGAAAACCGCACCCAAATCGACCAAAGGGGTCGAAATAAACCTAACCTAGCTCGTACCCGTAACCCTAGCTCTAACCCTAAGGACTCAAAATAGGCCCCAAACGGGCCCAAATAAGTGCCAAACAAGCGTTTTTGCGCTTCCCACATCCGCCAGCACCCCGCACATGCCCAAAGTCAAACCGCATCCCTCCCGAAACTCCTTCCCCGCCGTCATACTAAGCACCGTGGACTTAGGCGCAAAAACGCTAACCCTCGGCGCCCGCCGCTGGACTCAAAATAGGCCCAAAACGGGCCCAAACAAGTGCCAAACACGCGGTTTTGCGCTCACCACCCCGCACACAGCCTCCCAACACGCCCCAGCGAAAACCGCACCCAAATCGACCAAAGGGGTCGAAATAAACCTAACCCTAGCTCGTACCCGTAACCCTAGCTCTAACCCTAAGGACTCAAAATAGGCCCAAAACGGGCCCAAATAAGTGCCAAACAAGCGTTTTTTGCGCTTCCCACATCCGCCCAGCACCCCCGCACATGCCCAAAGTCAAACCGCATCCCTCCCGAAACTCCTTCCCCGCCGTCATACTAAGCACCGTGGACTTAGGCAAAAACGCTAACCCTCGGCGCCCGCCGCTGGACTCAAAATAGGCCCAAAACGGGCCCAAACAAGTGCCAAACACGCGGTTTTTTGCGCTCACCACCCCGCACACAGCCTCCCAACACGCCCCAACGAAAACCGCACCCAAATCGACCAAAGGGGTCGAAATAAACCTAACCCTAGCTCGTACCCGTAACCCTGGCTCTAACCCTAAGGACTCAAAATAGGCCCCAAAACGGGCCCAAATAAGTGCCAAACAAGCGTTTTTGCGCTTCCCACATCCGCCCAGCACCCCGCACATGCCCAAAGTCAAACCGCATCCCTCCCGAAACTCCTTCCCCCGCCGTCATACTAAGCACCGTGGACTTGGGCAAAAAAACGCTAACCCTCGGCGCCCGCCGCTGGACTCAAAATAGGCCCAAAACGGGCCCAAACAAGTGCCAAACACGCGGTTTTTTGCGCTCACCACCCCCGCACACAGCCTCCCAACACGCCCCAACGAAAACCGCACCCAAATCGACCAAAGGGGTCGAAATAAACCTAACCCTAGCTCGTACCCGTAACCCTAGCTCTAACCCTAAGGACTCAAAATAGGCCCAAAACGGGCCCAAATAAGTGCCAAACAAGCGTTTTTTTGCGCTTCCCACATCCGCCCAGCACCCCCGCACATGCCCAAAGTCAAACCGCATCCCTCCCGAAACTCCTTCCCCCCGCCGTCATACTAAGCACCGTGGACTTAGGCAAAAAACGCTAACCCTCGGCGCCCGCCGCTGGACTCAAAATAGGCCCAAAACGGGCCCAAACAAGTGCCAAACACGCGGTTTTTTGCGCTCACCACCCCCGCACACAGCCTCCCAACACGCCCCAACGAAAACCGCACCCAAATCGACCAAAGGGGTCGAAATAAACCTAACCCTAGCTCGTACCCGTAACCCTAGCTCTAACCCTAAGGACTCAAAATAGGCCCAAAACGGGCCCAAATAAGTGCCAAACAAGCGTTTTTTTGCGCTTCCCACATCCGCCAGCACCCCCGCACATGCCCAAAGTCAAACCGCATCCCTCCCGAAACTCCTTCCCCGCCGTCATACTAAGCACCGTGGACTTAGGCAAAAACGCTAACCCTCGGCGCCCGCCGCTGGACTCAAAATAGGCCCAAAACGGGCCCAAACAAAGTGCCAAACACGCGGTTTTGCGCTCACCACCCCGCACACAGCCTCCCAACACGCCCCAACGAAAACCGCACCCAAATCGACCAAAGGGGTCGAAATAAACCTAACCCTAAGCTCGTACCCGTAACCCTAGCTCTAACCCTAAGGACTCAAAATAGGCCCCAAAACGGGCCCAAATAAGTGCCAAACAAGCGTTTTTGCGCTTCCCACATCCGCCAGCACCCCGCACATGCCCAAAGTCAAACCGCATCCCTCCCGAAACTCCTTCTCCCCGCCGTCATACTAAGCACCGTGGACTTAGGCAAAAAACGCTAACCCTCGGCGCCCGCCGCTGGACTCAAAATAGGCCCAAAACGGGCCCAAACAAGTCACCAAACACGCGGTTTTGCGCTCACCACCCCGCACACAGCCTCCCAACACGCCCCAACGAAAACCGCACCCAAATCGACCAAAGGGGTCGAAATAAACCTAACCCTAGCTCGTACCCGTAACCCTAGCTCTAACCCTAAGGACTCAAAATAGGCCCAAAACGGGCCCAAATAAGTGCCAAACAAGCGTTTTTGCGCTTCCCACATCCGCCAGCACCCCGCACATGCCCAAAGTCAAACCGCATCCCTCCCGAAACTCCTTCCCCCCGCCGTCATACTAAGCACCGTGGACTTAGGCAAAAAACGCTAACCCTCGGCGCCCGCCGCTGGACTCAAAATAGGCCCAAAACGGGCCCAAACAAGTGCCAAACACGCGGTTTTTTGCGCTCACCACCCCCGCACACAGCCTCCCAACACGCCCCAACGAAAACCGCACCCAAATCGACCAAAGGGGTCGAAATAAACCTAACCCTAGCTCGTACCCGTAACCCTAGCTCTAACCCTAAGGACTCAAAATAGGCCCAAAACGGGCCCAAATAAGTGCCAAACAAGCGTTTTTTTGCGCTTCCCACATCCGCCAGCACCCCGCACATGCCCAAAGTCAAACCGCATCCCTCCCGAAACTCCTTCCCCCCGCCGTCATACTAAGCACCGTGGACTTAGGCAAAAAACGCTAACCCTCGGCGCCCGCCGCTGGACTCAAAATAGGCCCAAAACGGGCCCAAACAAGTGCCAAACACGCGGTTTTGCGCTCACCACCCCGGCACACAGCCTCCCAACACGCCCCAACGAAAACCGCACCCAAATCGACCAAAGGGGTCGAAATAAACCTAACCCTAGCTCGTACCCGTAACCCTAGCTCTAACCCTAAGGACTCAAAATAGGCCCCAAACGGGCCCAAATAAGTGCCAAACAAGCGTTTTTGCGCTTCCCACATCCGCCAGCACCCCGCACATGCCCAAAGTCAAACCGCATCCCTCTCGAAACTCCCTTCCCCGCCGTCATACTAAGCACCGTGGACTTAGGCAAAAACGCTAACCCTCGGCGCCCGCCGCTGGACTCAAAATAGGCCCAAAACGGGCCCAAACAAGTGCCAAACACGCGGTTTTGCGCTCACCACCCCGCACACAGCCTCCCAACACGCCCCAACGAAAACCGCACCCAAATCGACCAAAGGGGTCGAAATAAACCTAACCCTAGCTCGTACCCGTAACCCTAGCTCTAACCCTAAGGACTCAAAATAGGCCCCAAACGGGCCCAAATAAGTGCCAAACAAGCGTTTTTGCGCTTCCCACATCCGCCCAGCACCCCCGCACATGCCCAAAGTCAAACCGCATCCCTCCCGAAACTCCTTCCCCGCCGTCATACTAAGCACCGTGGACTTAGGCAAAAACGCTAACCCTCGGCGCCCGCCGCTGGACTCAAAATAGGCCCAAAACGGGCCCAAACAGAAGTGCCAAACACGCGGTTTTGCGCTCACCACCCCGCACACAGCCTCCCAACACGCCCCAACGAAAACCGCACCCAAATCGACCAAAGGGGTCGAAATAAACCTAACCCTAGCTCGTACCCGTAACCCTAGCTCTAACCCTAAGGACTCAAAATAGGCCCCAAACGGGCCCAAATAAGTGCCAAACAAGCGTTTTTGCGCTTCCCACATCCGCCAGCACCCCGCACATGCCCAAAGTCAAACCGCATCCCTCCCGAAACTCCTTCCCCGCCGTCATACTAAGCACCGTGGACTTAGGCAAAAACGCTAACCCTCGGCGCCCGCCGCTGGACTCAAAATAGGCCCAAAACGGGCCCAAACAAGTGCCAAACACGCGGTTTTGCGCTCACCACCCGGCACACAGCCTCCCAACACGCCCCAACGAAAACCGCACCCAAATCGACCAAAGGGGTCGAAATAAACCTAACCCAAGCTCGTACCCGTAACCCTAGCTCTAACCCTAAGGACTCAAAATAGGCCCCAAACGGGCCCAAATAAGTGCCAAACAAGCGTTTTTGCGCTTCCCACATCCGCCAGCACCCCGCACATGCCCAAAGTCAAACCGCATCCCTCCCGAAACTCCTTCCCCGCCGTCATACTAAGCACCGTGGACTTAGGCAAAAACGCTAACCCTCGGCGCCCGCCGCTGGACTCAAAATAGGCCCAAAACGGGCCCAAACAAGTCACCAAACACGCGGTTTTGCGCTCACCACCCCCGCACACAGCCTCCCAACACGCCCCAACGAAACCGCACCCAAATCGACCAAAGGGGTCGAAATAAACCTAACCCTAGCTCGTACCCGTAACCCTAGCTCTAACCCTAAGGACTCAAAATAGGCCCCAAACGGGCCCAAATAAGTGCCAAACAAGCGTTTTTGCGCTTCCCACATCCGCCAGCACCCCGCACATGCCCAAAGTCAAACCGCATCCCTCCCGAAACTCCTTCCCCGCCGTCATACTAAGCACCGTGGACTTAGGCAAAAACGCTAACCCTCGGCGCCCGCCGCTGGACTCAAAATAGGCCCAAAACGGGCCCAAACAAGTCACCAAACACGCGGTTTTGCGCTCACCACCCCGCACACAGCCTCCCAACACGCCCCAACGAAAACCGCACCCAAATCGACCAAAGGGGTCGAAATAAACCTAACCCTAGCTCGTACCCGTAACCCTAGCTCTAACCCTAAGGACTCAAAATAGGCCCCAAACGGGCCCAAATAAGTGCCAAACAAGCGTTTTTTGCGCTTCCCACATCCGCCAGCACCCCCGCACATGCCCAAAGTCAAACCGCATCCCTCTCGAAACTCCTTCCCCGCCGTCATACTAAGCACCGTGGACTTAGGCAAAAACGCTAACCCTCGGCGCCCGCCGCTGGACTCAAAATAGGCCCAAAACGGGCCCAAACAAGTCACCAAACACGCGGTTTTGCGCTCACCACCCGGCACACAGCCTCCCAACACGCCCCAACGAAACCGCACCCAAATCGACCAAAGGGGTCGAAATAAACCTAACCTAGCTCGTACCCGTAACCCTGGCTCTAACCCTAAGGACTCAAAATAGGCCCCAAACGGGCCCAAATAAGTGCCAAACAAGCGTTTTTGCGCTTCCCACATCCGCCAGCACCCCCGCACATGCCCAAAGTCAAACCGCATCCCTCCCGAAACTCCTTCCCCGCCGTCATACTAAGCACCGTGGACTTAGGCAAAAACGCTAACCCTCGGCGCCCGCCGCTGGACTCAAAATAGGCCCAAAACGGGCCCAAACAAGTGCCAAACACGCGGTTTTGCGCTCACCACCCCGCACACAGCCTCCCAACACGCCCCAACGAAAACCGCACCCAAATCGACCAAAGGGGTCGAAATAAACCTAACCTAAGCTCGTACCCGTAACCCTAGCTCTAACCCTAAGGACTCAAAATAGGCCCCAAACGGGCCCAAATAAGTGCCAAACAAGCGTTTTTTGCGCTTCCCACATCCGCCAGCACCCCGCACATGCCCAAAGTCAAACCGCATCCCTCCCGAAACTCCTTCCCCCCGCCGTCATACTAAGCACCGTGGACTTAGGCAAAAAACGCTAACCCTCGGCGCCCGCCGCTGGACTCAAAATAGGCCCAAAACGGGCCCAAACAAAGTGCCAAACACGCGGTTTTGCGCTCACCACCCCGCACACAGCCTCCCAACACGCCCCAACGAAAACCGCACCCAAATCGACCAAAGGGGTCGAAATAAACCTAACCCTAGCTCGTACCCGTAACCCTAGCTCTAACCCTAAGGACTCAAAATAGGCCCCAAACGGGCCCAAATAAGTGCCAAACAAGCGTTTTTGCGCTTCCCACATCCGCCAGCACCCCGCACATGCCCAAAGTCAAACCGCATCCCTCCGAAACTCCTTCCCCGCCGTCATACTAAGCACCGTGGACTTAGGCAAAAACGCTAACCCTCGGCGCCCGCCGCTGGACTCAAAATAGGCCCAAAACGGGCCCAAACAAGTGCCAAACACGCGGTTTTGCGCTCACCACCCCGCACACAGCCTCCCAACACGCCCCAACGAAAACCGCACCCAAATCGACCAAAGGGGTCGAAATAAACCTAACCCTAGCTCGTACCCGTAACCCTAGCTCTAACCCTAAGGACTCAAAATAGGCCCCAAACGGGCCCAAATAAGTGCCAAACAAGCGTTTTTGCGCTTCCCACATCCGCCCAGCACCCCGCACATGCCCAAAGTCAAACCGCATCCCTCCCGAAACTCCTTCCCCGCCGTCATACTAAGCACCGTGGACTTAGGCAAAAACGCTAACCCTCGGCGCCCGCCGCTGGACTCAAAATAGGCCCAAAACGGGCCCAAACAAGTGCCAAACACGCGGTTTTGCGCTCACCACCCCGCACACAGCCTCCCAACACGCCCCAACGAAACCGCACCCAAATCGACCAAAGGGGTCGAAATAAACCTAACCCTAGCTCGTACCCGTAACCCTAGCTCTAACCCTAAGGACTCAAAATAGGCCCAAAACGGGCCCAAATAAGTGCCAAACAAGCGGTTTTTTGCGCTTCCCACATCCGCCCAGCACCCCCGCACATGCCCAAAGTCAAACCGCATCCCTCCCGAAACTCCTTCCCCGCCGTCATACTAAGCACCGTGGACTTAGGGCAAAAACGCTAACCCTCGGCGCCCGCCGCTGGACTCAAAATAGGCCCAAAACGGGCCCAAACAAGTGCCAAACACGCGGTTTTTGCGCTCACCACCCCGCACACAGCCTCCCAACACGCCCCAACGAAAACCGCACCCAAATCGACCAAAGGGGTCGAAATAAACCTAACCCTAGCTCGTACCCGTAACCCTAGCTCTAACCCTAAGGACTCAAAATAGGCCCAAAACGGGCCCAAATAAGTGCCAAACACGCGGTTTTTTGCGCTTCCCACATCCGCCCAGCACCCCCGCACATGCCCAAAGTCAAACCGCATCCCTCGAAACTCCTTCCCCGCCGTCATACTAAGCACCGTGGACTTAGGCAAAAACGCTAACCCTCGGCGCCCGCCGCTGGACTCAAAATAGGCCCAAAACGGGCCCAAACAAGTGCCAAACACGCGGTTTTGCGCTCACCACCCCGCACACAGCCTCCCAAGCACGCCCCAACGAAAACCGCACCCAAATCGACCAAAGGGGTCGAAATAAACCTAACCCAAGCTCGTACCCGTAACCCTGGCTCTAACCCTAAGGACTCAAAATAGGCCCCAAACGGGCCCAAATAAGTGCCAAACAAGCGTTTTTTGCGCTTCCCACATCCGCCCAGCACCCCGCACATGCCCAAAGTCAAACCGCATCCCTCCCGAAACTCCTTCCCCGCCGTCATACTAAGCACCGTGGACTTAGGCAAAAACGCTAACCCTCGGCGCCCGCCGCTGGACTCAAAATAGGCCCAAAACGGGCCCAAACAAGTGCCAAACACGCGGTTTTGCGCTCACCACCCCGCACACAGCCTCCCAACACGCCCCAACGAAAACCGCACCCAAATCGACCAAAGGGGTCGAAATAAACCTAACCTAGCTCGTACCCGTAACCCTAGCTCTAACCCTAAGGACTCAAAATAGGCCCCAAAACGGGCCCAAATAAGTGCCAAACAAGCGTTTTTGCGCTTCCCACATCCGCCAGCACCCCGCACATGCCCAAAGTCAAACCGCATCCCTCCCGAAACTCCTTCCCCGCCGTCATACTAAGCACCGTGGACTTAGGCAAAAACGCTAACCCTCGGCGCCCGCCGCTGGACTCAAAATAGGCCCAAAACGGGCCCAAACAAGTGCCAAACACGCGGTTTTGCGCTCACCACCCCGCACACAGCCTCCCAACACGCCCCAACGAAAACCGCACCCAAATCGACCAAAGGGGTCGAAATAAACCTAACCTAAGCTCGTACCCGTAACCCTAAGCTCTAACCCTAAGGACTCAAAATAGGCCCAAAACGGGCCCAAATAAGTGCCAAACAAGCGTTTTTTTGCGCTTCCCACATCCGCCCAGCACCCCCGCACATGCCCAAAGTCAAACCGCATCCCTCCCGAAACTCCTTCCCCCCGCCGTCATACTAAGCACCGTGGACTTAGGCAAAAAACGCTAACCCTCGGCGCCCGCCGCTGGACTCAAAATAGGCCCAAAACGGGCCCAAACAAGTGCCAAACACGCGGTTTTTTGCGCTCACCACCCCCGCACACAGCCTCCCAACACGCCCCAACGAAAACCGCACCCAAATCGACCAAAGGGGTCGAAATAAACCTAACCTAGCTCGTACCCGTAACCCTGGCTCTAACCCTAAGGACTCAAAATAGGCCCCAAACGGGCCCAAATAAGTCACCAAACAAGCGTTTTTGCGCTTCCCACATCCGCCAGCACCCCGCACATGCCCAAAGTCAAACCGCATCCCTCCCGAAACTCCTTCCCCGCCGTCATACTAAGCACCGTGGACTTAGGCAAAAAACGCTAACCCTCGGCGCCCGCCGCTGGACTCAAAATAGGCCCAAAACGGGCCCAAACAAGTGCCAAACACGCGGTTTTGCGCTCACCACCCCGCACACAGCCTCCCAACACGCCCCAACGAAAACCGCACCCAAATCGACCAAAGGGGTCGAAATAAACCTAACCCTAGCTCGTACCCGTAACCCTAGCTCTAACCCTAAGGACTCAAAATAGGCCCCAAACGGGCCCAAATAAGTGCCAAACAAGCGTTTTTTGCGCTTCCCACATCCGCCAGCACCCCGCACATGCCCAAAGTCAAACCGCATCCCTCCCGAAACTCCTTCCCCGCCGTCATACTAAGCACCGTGGACTTAGGCGCAAAACGCTAACCCTCGGCGCCCGCCGCTGGACTCAAAATAGGCCCAAAACGGGCCCAAAACAAGTGCCAAACACGCGGTTTTGCGCTCACCACCCCGCACACAGCCTCCCAACACGCCCCAACGAAAACCGCACCCAAATCGACCAAAGGGGTCGAAATAAACCTAACCCTAGCTCGTACCCGTAACCCTAGCTCTAACCCTAAGGACTCAAAATAGGGCCCAAAACGGGCCCAAATAAGTGCCAAACAAGCGTTTTTGCGCTTCCCACATCCGCCAGCACCCCCGCACATGCCCAAAGTCAAACCGCATCCCTCCGAAACTCCTTCCCCCGCCGTCATACTAAGCACCGTGGACTTAGGCAAAAACGCTAACCCTCGGCGCCCGCCGCTGGACTCAAAATAGGCCCAAAACGGGCCCAAACAAGTTGCCAAACACGCGGTTTTGCGCTCACCACCCCGCACACAGCCTCCCAACACGCCCCAACGAAAACCGCACCCAAATCGACCAAAGGGGTCGAAATAAACCTAACCTAGCTCGTACCCGTAACCCTAGCTCTAACCCTAAGGACTCAAAATAGGGCCCCAAACGGGCCCAAATAAGTGCCAAACAAGCGTTTTTTGCGCTTCCACATCCGCCAGCACCCCGCACATGCCCAAAGTCAAACCGCATCCCTCCCGAAACTCCTTCCCCGCCGTCATACTAAGCACCGTGGACTTAGGCAAAAACGCTAACCCTCGGCGCCCGCCGCTGGACTCAAAATAGGCCCAAAACGGGCCCAAACAAGTGCCAAACACGCGGTTTTGCGCTCACCACCCCGCACACAGCCTCCCAACACGCCCCAACGAAAACCGCACCCAAATCGACCAAAGGGGTCGAAATAAACCTAACCCTAGCTCGTACCCGTAACCCTAGCTCTAACCCTAAGGACTCAAAATAGGCCCAAAACGGGCCCAAATAAGTGCCAAACAAGCGTTTTTGCGCTTCCCACATCCGCCAGCACCCCGCACATGCCCAAAGTCAAACCGCATCCCTCCCGAAACTCCTTCCCCGCCGTCATACTAAGCACCGTGGACTTAGGCAAAACGCTAACCCTCGGCGCCCGCCGCTGGACTCAAAATAGGCCCAAAACGGGCCCAAACAAGTGCCAAACACGCGGTTTTGCGCTCACCACCCCGCACACAGCCTCCCAACACGCCCCAACGAAAACCGCACCCAAATCGACCAAAGGGGTCGAAATAAACCTAACCCTAGCTCGTACCCGTAACCCTAGCTCTAACCCTAAGGACTCAAAATAGGCCCCAAACGGGCCCAAATAAGTGCCAAACATGCGGTTTTGCGCTTCCCACATCCGCCCAGCACCCCGCACATGCCCAAAGTCAAACCGCATCCCTCCCGAAACTCCTTCCCCGCCGTCATACTAAGCACCGTGGACTTAGGCGCAAAACGCTAACCCTCGGCGCCCGCCGCTGGACTCAAAAGGGTTAGGCCCAAATAGGAGTGCCAAACACGCGGTTTTGCGCTTAGGGTTAGGAGTTAGGAGTTAGGAGTTAGGGTTAGGGTTAGGAGTTAGGAGTTAAGGTTAGGAGTTAGGAGTTAGGGTTAGGGAGGAGTTAGGGGTTAGGAGTTAGGGTTAGGAGTTAGGGTTAGGAGTTAGGAGTTAGAGGGGTTAGGGAGTTAGGAGTTAGGGTTAGGGAGTTAGGGAGTTAGGTTAGGAGTTAGGAGTTAGGAGTTAGGAGTTAGAGTTAGGAGTTAGGGTTAGGGTTAGGGTTAGGAGTTAGGGTTAGGAGTTAGGGTTAGGAGTTAGGAGTTAGGAGTTAGGGTTAGGAGTTAGGAGTTAGTTAGTTAGGGTTAGGGTTAGGAGTTAGGGTTAGGGAGTTAGGAGTTAGGAGTTAGGAGTTAGGAGTTAGGGAGTTAGAGGGTTAGGAGTTAGAGTTAGGGTTAGGAGTTAGGAGTTAGGAGTTAGGGTTAGGGTTAGGAGTTAGGAGTTAGGAGTTAGGAGTTAGGAGTTAGGGTTAAGGTTAGAGTTAGGGTTAGGAGTTAGGGTTAGGAGTTAGGAGTTAGAGTTAGGGTTAGGGTTAGGGTTAGGGTTAGGGTTAGGAGTTAGGAGTTAGGAGTTAGGAGTTAGGGTTAGTTAGGTTAGGGTTAGGAGTTAGGAGGAGTTAGGAGTTAGGGTTAGGGTTAGGAGTTAGGAGTTAGGAGTTAGGAGTTAGGAGTTAGGGTTAGGGTTAGGAGTTAGAGGTTAGGGTTAGGGTTAGGAGTTAGAGTTAGGGTTAGGAGTTAGGAGTTAGGGGTTAGGAGTTAGGAGTTAGTTAGGAGTTAGGAGTTAGGAGTTAGGGTTAGGAGTTAGGGTTAGGAGGAGTTAGGGTTAGGGGTTAGGAGTTAGGAGTTAGGAGTTAGGAGTTAGGAGTTAGGGTTAGGGTTAGGAGTTAGGAGTTAGGGGTTAGGGTTAGGAGTTAGGGTTAGGGGAGTTAGGAGTTAGGAGTTAGGAGTTAGGAGTTAGGAGTTAGGAGTTAGGGTTAGGAGTTAGGAGTTAGGAGGGTTAGGGTTAGGAGTTAGGGTTAGGAGTTAGGAGTTAGGAGTTAGGAGTTAGGAGTTAGGGGTTAGGAGTTAGGGTTAGGGTTAGGAGTTAGGGAGTTAGGGTTAGGGTTAGAGGTTAGGAGTTAGGTTAGGGTTAGGAGTTAGGAGTTAGGAGTTAGGAGTTAGGAGTTAGGGTTAGGGGTTAGGAGTTAGGAGTTAGGAGTTAGGGTTAGGAGTTAGGAGTTAGGAGTTAGGGTTAGGAGTTAGGAGGTTAGGAGTTAGGAGTTAGGAGTTAGAGTTAGGAGGGTTAGGAGTTAGGGTTAGTTAGGAGTTAGGGTTAGGAGTTAGGGTTAGGGTTAGGAGTTAGGGTTAGGAGTTAGGTTAGGAGTTAGGAGTTAGGAGTTAGGAGTTAGGAGTTAGGGTTAGGGGTTAGGGTTAGGAGTTAGGGTTAGGAGTTAGGAGTTAGGGTTAGGAGTTAGGGTTAGGGTTAGGGTTAGGAGTTAGGGTTAGGAGTTAGGAGTTAGGAGTTAGGAGTTAGGAGTTAGGGGTTAGGAGTTAGGAGTTAGGAGTTAGGGTTAGGGTTAGGAGTTAGGGTTAGGAGTTAGGAGTTAGGAGTTAGGAGGTTAGGAGTTAGGGGTTAGGAGTTAGGGTTAGGAGTTAGGAGTTAGGGTTAGGAGTTAGGAGTTAGGGTTAGGAGTTAGGAGTTAGGGTTAGGAGTTAGGAGTTAGGAGTTAGGAGTTAGGAGTTAGGGTTAGAGTTAGGAGTTAGGAGTTAGGAGTTAGGAGTTAGGGTTAGGAGTTAGAGTTAGGGTTAGGAGTTAGGAGTTAGTTAGGGTTAGGGTTAGGAGTTAGGAGTTAGGAGTTAGGAGTTAGGAGTTAGGAGTTAGGAGTTAGGGTTAGGAGTTAGGAGTTAGGAGTTAGGAGTTAGGAGTTAGGAGTTAGGAGTTAGGGTTAGGGTTAGGAGTTAGGAGTTAGGGTTAGTTAGGAGTTAGGGTTAGGAGTTAGGGTTAGGAGTTAGGAGTTAGGAGTTAGAGTTAGGGTTAGGAGTTAGGGAGGGTTAGGAGTTAGGAGTTAGGAGTTAGGGTTAGGGTTAGGAGTTAGGGTTAGGGTTAGGGTTAGGAGTTAGGAGTTAGGAGTTAGGAGTTAGGAGTTAGGAGTTAGGGTTAGGGTTAGGAGTTAAAGTTAGGGTTAGGAGTTAGGAGTTAGGAGTTAGGAGTTAGGGGTTAGAGTTAGGGTTAGGAGTTAGAGTTAGGAGTTAGGGTTAGGAGTTAGGAGTTAGGGTTAGGGGTTAGGAGTTAGGAGTTAGGAGTTAGGGTTAGGAGTTAGGAGTTAGGAGTTAGGAGTTAGGGTTAGGGTTAGGGGTTAGGAGTTAGGGTTAGGAGTTAGGAGTTAGGAGTTAGGAGTTAGAGGTTAGGAGTTAGGAGTTAGGGTTAGGAGTTAGGGTTAGAGTTAGGGTTAGGAGTTAGGAGTTAGGAGTTAGGAGTTAAGGTTAGGAGTTAGGGTTAGGGTTAGGAGTTAGGAGTTAGGAGTTAGGAGTTAGGAGTTAGGAGTTAGGAGTTAGGGTTAGGGGTTAGGAGTTAGGAGTTAGGAGTTAGGAGTTAGGGTTAGGAGTTAGGAGTTAGGAGTTAGGAGTTAGGTTAGAGGTTAGGAGTTAGGAGTTAGGAGTTAGGAGTTAGGAGTTAGGGTTAGGAGTTAGGAGTTAGGAGTTAGGAGTTAGGAGTTAGGAGTTAGGAGTTAGGAGTTAGGGTTAGGGTTAAGGTTAGGAGTTAGGAGTTAGGAGTTAGAGTTAGGGAGTTAGGAGTTAGAGGTTAGGAGTTAGGGTTAGGAGTTAGGAGTTAGGGAGGTTAGGGTTAGGAGTTAGGAGTTAGGGTTAGGTTAGGAGTTAGTTAGGAGTTAGGAGTTAGGAGTTAGGAGTTAGGAGTTAGGGTTAGGAGTTAGGAGTTAGGAGTTAGGAGTTAGGAGTTAGGAGTTAGGAGTTAGGAGTTAGGAGTTAGGAGTTAGAGTTAGGAGTTAGAGTTAGGAGTTAGGAGTTAGGAGTTAG